>NC_089739.1:1851444-1897276 GCF_035083965.1 Branchiostoma lanceolatum | reverse complement strand
TGTCGCGTTTGTGTGGCTAGATTCTTCCTTGAAAATGGAGGCGCCGCGTGCAAAGAGATCCGCCGCTCTTCCTTGTGTACCAACGATCTGCAAATAAACTGCTGCAAATAGCATGGGAAAACAAGCAAACGGAACTGAGTATCGAAGTTAGAACTAGATTATACAGTTGGTGGTAACATTGCATCTCATAATTCACCAAGAGGGCATGAGGCAAGCGTTATTTTATTATTCATACAGCGTGTTTGCGTGTTGCGGGACAGAACTCTTCTCTCCCAAATGGAGCCCCGCATACAAATGATCCGCCATTGTTGTCAGCGCGACGGAACTGTGGGCGTGTTACCGACAGGTTGAATCAAACTCCGACTTTCCAGTTATTTACATACGGTTTTAGTCCATAACTAGTACGTTGCATATGCATATCTCCGCAACAACGATTTTTATACAACCAATTCTTCGGCTCAAAGTCAGACCGCTGTCGGGGAATGGACCCCTCCGTTAATGATATGCAAATGAAGCTCTACGCTGCGTCACCAATTTCACACATTTCACACTCCATTCAAACACGGACGTGGAGTCCTCTGGAGACATTTCTGCTTCCCTGTTCCCGACAAAACAAAGGGAGAGTGTGAACGAGGAGGACATGTATTTCACGGTTCACACAACACGCAAACACGCTAGCTGTATACATAATAAGATAACGCTTGCCTCATGCCCTCTTAGAGATGCAATGTTACCACCAACTTCTGTATAATCTGGTCCTAACTTCGATACTTAGTTCCGTTTGCTTGTTTTCCCCGCTATTTGCAGCAGTTCATTTGCAGATCGTTGGTACACAAGGAAGAGCGGCGGATCTCTTTGCACGCGGCGCTTCCATTTTCAAGGAAGAATCTAGTCACCCAAACGCGACAAAAATGTTGTATTTAATATTATCACATAGATTCAAGAAATAAAACACGTAATATTATGTATTTACCACTCACTTCTGTATTTAAAATGCTTCCTGTTCCGGTCTACTCCTTATATTTCGCTATCTAGTGGTATCTCACATCATAATGTTACATATGTTGTTTAAGTTCGTTCCATTTCGTTCCATTTCGTTCCATTTCGTTCCATTTCGTTCCATTTCGTTCCATTTCGTTCCATTTCGTTCCATTTCGTTCCATTTCGTTCCATTTCGTTCCATTTCGTTCCATTTCGTTCCATTTCGCACTTTCGGGGGACCGTAAATACCTTACCTGAGAATCTAGAACCGTTGAAGGTCTGTAGCCTTAAGGTGTAGATTGGATATCCCAAACAATATATACTGATTCACTAGAAGAAAGTAAAAAATTTTGAAGTAGCACATAACGGTTTCCAGATTACGAGGTGAATAACAGGTACCCATTTATAACGCCACATACAGTCTTTAGATGTTGATGAAACATATTAATCAACATACAAATATATAGTGTATATATCTATAGGTTTGGAGTTTAAAAAGAAAATTGAAGAGTTTTGAAAGGCAGGAAGCGATTTTCAAACTAGGAGTTTAACTATTGCAGGAACGTTTCCTTGAACGCTGTCTACAGATGTACATGTGATATATCAGTTTATTGATTAATTGACTAATGAATTGATCCGTATATATATATATATCAATTTATACGAACAGCAATTTTCAAATATTTATCAGGTTAGCAATTCTGAAGTTGTCATCTAGACTATTTGAGGTACATTTTCAAAGATTTTCCTATCTTGCTAATTGTAATGGTCGTAAAATATTTGTATGGCTGTATTCTTATGCAATTTGTAGCAAGCATGAGTGCCGATTACGCGTTACCGGCTCACTGCTATGTGAAAAAATACGCCATGTTCGATATCTACTGCCCGAAGTCAAACATTACTAGTTTTCCGACTAGTTTCCCACCTGGTCTAAAACGCATAGGGATCAATGTTAACCTCCACTACAACCGAATCCAAACGATCCCAGGCTTTTACGAAGTGTTCTCATCCGTCCAAAACCTGGATTTTAGTTACAACAACATTACAACAATCAATTGGGAGTCTGTGAAACACTTAAAGAAACTCAAATGGCTCGATTTATCTCATAATCTTTTAACCAATGTACGATTCGATTTGGCAACAAAAAACGGAGTGAAAAATGTTGAGGCTGTCGGAGTCGCCTTTAACAAGCTAACCACGTTTTCGGCAGCTGATCTGGGTCTTGCCTCTCCGGGTGCCGTGTGGGTGAAACACATGTATATACAAGGTAATCCCATTCACTGCGACTGCCGTATGCTGTGGCTGTCTGAACTGGATCGAAAGATGTACGACTGTTTTTTTAGGAAGTGCACCGGTCCTGTAAGTGCGCATCCGTTTTATATGCCGTTCAGTTACGTTCTTACACCTCGTTGCACCAGCCCTAAACACCTGGAAAAGTTGGGATTGGGCATGGCCGATGTGAGGAAATATATCAACAAGCATGTCTGCCGTAACAATGGCACAAATGAGACCCTGCCACGTATGTCAAGAAACAAGACAGACATATTCAAAGCTTGTCCGAAGCAGTCTGAATATTCATACCGTTTCATATAAAAACAGTTCAATTTCAAAAAGTAACGCCAGTCAGAACATCAAAAGGAAGCATGAACTACTGTTTAAATTTCTTTTTTTTTCAAATTTCATTTCTAAACATTAGTAGACTTCCAAGAAGTGATACAAATAGCAAAGATCACGAGAAGCGAGGAAAGGAGGGAGAAAAGTAAAAAAAAAAGCAAAAGCAGGTAGCGGTCAATGTATTTTACTTCACCCCAAGGGAATAAAGCTTGTTATTTGGATTGTGTACGTTTGGCTTCTGCGATTCCCGATATACCTAACGCAGTGTTGCTTTACATTCGTTTCTAATCGTATATTGTTTAAAGCACTGTTAGTTTCATATTAAAGTGTTGTGGACTGATATTTTAGTAAGGTAGCGGTCAATGTGTTTTATTCACTTCGCACCATGAGAGTTAAGCTTATTTTTTGTCTTGTGTTCGTATGGCTTCTGCGATTCCGGATAGACAGAACTTAGTGTTGTTGTTTTTTCATTCGTTTCCTATCGTATATTGCTTACACTGTTGGTTTCATATTCAAGTATATGTTAAGTAGGAGCATTTGTTCTTGATTGACTCTCCTGTCGGTTCGACAGATGAGTCGGTTCGACAGATGCTCTTAATATATTGACACATGTATGTACTGTACCAGACGACCAGACTGGCGGAAGACCGCCAGCAGTGGAGAACCTTTACTGAACGCTTTGCTGCCCCGACGGCTGACTAAGCTATGGGAGAGAGTGAGTGAGTGAGTGAGTGAGTGAGTGAGATGTACTGTTATATTTGTTTATTCGACCATTTTGAATTAGCTGTACTTCTGGTAGAGAGTAAACGTCTTTTGATTCTTCTCTAACATGACTCACTAAAAGAAATGTGAAGAATGCTGGCCAGAACTGTTATTAACTATCTTGGAGACTTACTGTAAGACCAGAATGATGAAGTTAAGTATTCTACGATGATGATGATTGTAAGAGATTGACATCGTGTTCGTCATGCGTAAGGTCTACAACAAAGTTATAAACAAAGTGTTTGACAAAAGATTGAAACACAATACTCGTATCACAATTAATCTAAGACCTGTGTATTTCTCACCAAGATCAGAGATGTCAAAATCGATTTCTACATTAATGTTTATAATCATCCAGTAAAGATTACGTATGCTACATCACGCAGTTACCTACGTATTCAACACAAAACCTGGGACGGTAGAACAAGGACTGCTCATTCCATACATACATAAACTGCGTACAAATCTCGCGCGCTATAAACATACTGTCAATATTTGCTGTAATGTTTAAGAATGTTATTGTGATACATTGTAATTGAAATTTGGTGAATTTGCCGACTTATTCAACGCAAAAACTGTAACGCTATAGCAAAACACGAGGATATGTATAAAAACTTAATTATACATTTTAGTACATGTATTTAGTCAGTAAAAGTTTAACAAACAGCATACGTGTTTACGTGTACAATTTACTTGTACATATATTACTGTGTGGCTGTTTTATTACTTTCTCAACTGAAGCTATAATTTAAGACAACCAGTGAAACGGTTTTGTTTGTTTGTTTGTGCCATCAACACTCCCAGTTTACCACCAACGGTTTGTCCCCATGAGTCAGACTAATTCTGCTTCGGACTGGTCGAAATCATCATATCTGCAATGCATATCATCACAGCACATTTCTACGTGTCGTTTGCTCTCCATACAGACGCCTGGGGCAATATCATATTCAACAACTTGATCCCAGACTCTCTTTTACAAAGGATAAAAGATATAAAAGTTGCACTCCGTGCAACATGAGCACTTCGTCTTTCAAAACGCCATCATTTGACCATTGACAGTACTGCAACACTAATATACTTGCATCACTTATATTTTGTATTTAGTGACAGTAGAAATTGGCTATTTAATGTAAATTATTACCTCATCACAGCTATTATTATTAATCATCATTATTATAATTACATGCTACAGTGACACTCAACAGGGATGGAGGCTTTTTCGCAAGTACTTGGTCATTTATTGATGCAAGTCTATCAGCCGTGATGTATCTGTTATTCTCGCAAATACAGGGTTTCTCACCCGTAAGTTTTGCTATGTGTTTATATGAGGAAAAGCATGTGTAAACCCTACAAATGTGACTATTCTACAACACTAAAAGCTAGTTAATATAATACTGGATACTACTACTATTATATTAACTAGCTTTTTGTGTTGTAGAATAGTACATTTGTAGGGTTTACACATGCTTTTTCCTCACAGTAAGGGGGGTTAGCTCGGTCCTAATAGCTGTGCTGTGTCCGCACTCTTCACACGTGAAGGGTACCGCACCAGAGTTTTTATCATGACGTGTCACTCTATATCTCTTCTATCATCAATCTATGTGTTGTGGAATAGTCATACTGGTCACATTTGTAAGATTTATCACAGGAATGCGTTTTTGTATGTCGCGATAGAGCTGACCTGTCAGCCGTCCTGTACCCACACTGTCTACACATGTAGGGTTTCTCACCGGTGTGTTTTACCATCACGTGTCGGTCTAATTCGCCTTTCTGTGCAGCAGAATAATCGCACTGGTCACATTTGTAGGGTTTTTCGCCCGTATGTGTCCTAATATGTCGGGAGAGGTGAGACCTATCAGCCGTCCTGTATCCGCACTCCTTACACATGTAGGGTTTCTCACCGGTATGTTTAGTCATATGCTTGTCCAGGGCGCATTTAACCGCTGCAGAATAATCGCACTGGTCACATTTATAGGATTTCTCACCTGTATGTGTTCTCATGTGTCGGGATAGGTTAGCCCTAATAGCAGTCTTGTACCAACACTCTCTACATACGTACGGCTTCTCACCGGTGTGTTTTATCATAACGTGTTGGTTTAAATCTTCTTTCCGTGCTGCAGAATAGTCGCACTGGTCACATCTGTAGGGTTTCTCACCAGTATGCTGTCTCATGTGTCTAAACAGGTGACTCTTTTTAGTCGACCTGTAACCACATTTCCAGCAAATGAAGGTATGCTTAAGCACATGGCTGCCCGCCTGTACTGCATGGCTCTTTGCAGCTGTCTGCGGCAATAATTCTTCGTCATACTCGGTAAAGTTTACACGGCAAGCGTCGTTTGGAATGTCTTTTTTCTCGTCCTGCTGCCATGCCGTATCTGTTGTCTGTTTCCCCATGTTGCACATCCCCAATTGATAGTTTACCCCGCCAGTTTCCTCCCTTAGAATGTCTTGCTGTCGCCGCGTGTCGGTTGTCTGCTCCCCGCAGTTGTTAGTTCCCCGCAAGTTCCCATGATATCCGGTTTGTAGGGTTGCGCCGTAGTAGTCGTAGGTGTCTTGGTCATCACTATATGTTTTCTGGAATGGCTCGCATTCTTCGTCACGTTGCCATCTCGTGTCTCCTGTCTCCTCCTCTTTGATGTTAGTTTCGTTCGTAGTTTGTTCACGATGAATATCCTTGACGCGATGCCGACTTATAAACTCGTCCATCTGTGAGATAAGGAGAGAAAATATTGGAAATATAAATATAAATCAGGGGGCTTAGAAACCAGAAAAGGGTGGGGACAACATGAACAACAAACATATATACATTTCGTAACTCTTTGAAATAGTTTGCAAAGTTCTTTTTTTTCATTTCACACTGATTTTAAAATCTAAACCCCTTCAGTAGTCTTTCTTAAGCTTATTTAGTTTTTTTCTGGGAAAAGTGAACAACCCGAAACTAGTGTCAAGGACTTCTATTGACCCTGCACATGTGTCCTGGGATGCTAGCTACTAGTAGGAGCCTCAAGTCACCACCAGCTTCCTTCAAGATAAATTGCCAAGTCCTTAACCCCACTTGACCCCGCTTCCAGCCAGTTTCTCAGCGTGATGAAACTGGAGAATGTGGACGGGTATTTTTTTTTTATTCTAATAGAAAATTAAAAAAATTCCCAGACCTACTCATAATACAGGTAACAAAAACGAATCTTTCGAGCTTTCGGGAATTTTTTATGATACTTTCAAGGTATAAATTGTAATGCCCCTGTAACTCAATTGGAAGCGGCTTCACAGTTGAGCACCTGGTTTAAATTAGTTGGTACGTAACTGGGAGACCCGTTTGAATCCGGGAGAGATTTTTCTGGTAGAAGCTGCGTCTTTCCGATCATCAGACGTGAAATGAATACGTAAAATAGGCGTCCTTTGTTCGAGGAGGCCTCTTGAGCACCTCACTACTACTGTTACTCATGCCTCGTTACTTAGATAGGTACCCACTGCACTGGTTGTATCAATACAACAACATAATACAACACAACAAGTTCCAGCTGTTACATATACATTTGACGCATTACAGTTACAATCTTCCTATCCAATACCGATTACAAACACACTTCGTATTCTACAAAAGCACCACATAGCTAGTGTAAACAACAATAAAATATCTTACCTGTCGGTTTGCCGTGGTTTCCGATATCTGCGATCTTAAAGGCCGTCAGTTCAGAGAAGAAATGAATCCTGAAGAAGATGACGTCGACCATAAATGGCGGCTGCCGTGGTAGCAACGGGTTACAGGTGAAAGGTTACAAACCTGATACTCCAGTGAGTACGGGTCACGTCCGCATGTCGTTTTACTCCAGTCGACAGATATTTCAAATAAACTTTGCCGAGTTTATAGACGATTAACTGGATTGTAAGTGCGTATGAGTTACAGAGTGGTGTAGATGAAAACTTGCCGGGTCCAGGAAATTTACACTTTGCTTGTATCAGTGCATTTACAACAGAACACAAATTTCGAGACCTACGTCATCAACATAATACTGACTTTGTCATAATCTGATTGATAACATATATAAGGGAGGCTTTTATATAAGCACTTAGCTTTCAGCCTTCCCTGCACTTCACAGTCATTTTCTCAATTGTACATGTATTTTTTCATGTGCGAAATAAATAAGAATTAAAAAAATTTAAAAAATTTAAAAAAATAATTCTAATTCATAATGATTGTAAAATCATAAAAACTTTTAAAGACAACGGTTTCTTTATCCTTCTTTTGAAACCCTTGCATGAAAAGTGCAAATACAGTCATTAAAACGTTGGTAAAAATTGTAAACAACGTTAACATCAATATTCAAATAGCCGGCCTCAGACAATTAAAAAAAGGTCCCTATACTTTAGACTATGCTTAGGTTGTCTGTCACGTGGCATTACGGATCAGCTACCGAAGGACGCGCCCTACAAGAACAGCAGCAACCGGTGCTTGAGACATTCTACACGACCTCCTGTCCAGAAGGTGCCGACTTAAGCTATTCTGATAGGCGTGAAAGGTACGTTTGTTTCTTCAACCAATCTTTTTGATCCTTATTCGTTTAAATCAAAGTGGCAGAAATACACAAATATATTCTAGTGGATAGCCATTTAATGTTGTAATGCTGTGTAGTCAGTAGTTATTCATTAATGAGGGTTAGCTTAATCTCAAAGCAGATATTTGGGCGAAAGCTTGTAACGTTTTCTAACTGTTATCAAGGGTTATTAAGATGGCTATCAGAAAATCCCATCGGCTAGATATCGACCCAACCCCCGACATTTGCTTGGAGATTTGTTAGTTCTGAAGAAGGGCATACGGCTGCTGCGACCTGACGTTTTCCTTTGATGACGTCAGAAAAAAAATTCAGGACCAGAGAATTCAGATTGGCCATGGCAACTTCCCTAGCCAATTCCCCAAAAACTTAGGAAAAAGTCTGTTAGACAATGAAGTATAACAACTTACAGCTTATGTACCTACACAAATCCAGACTTTAGGTACAATTGCATTATCTAGACGAGAATGATTACTAAACACAGTTCTCTACTGAAGACTCTTTGTTATCATACTACGAGGCAGATCGACCTTTTTTGAGACAATGGTTGAAATTTTCAGGTTTAAAAAACGTAAGAAATACGGCAGAAAAAGGAGTAAACAACTTTGATATTAATATTCAAATAGCCAGATTCAGACAATTAACACCACCATTTACGGAAGAATAATCACTCGTTGTTTGTCAGGCGGCATTGCGGATCAGGCTCCGAAAAACGCACCTTAGAAGAACAATAGCAACTGGTGTCTAAGGTTCTTCACGAGTATCTACAAAATATGATTTGAAGCTACTCTCACTGGCTTACAAGGTAGGTGTATCTATGTCTGTGGATAATCATTACAGGTAAATTTGTTTTCAATACCATTTTTACAACCATATGTTGGGATAGAAGATTGTGACGTTTTCCAATAAGGCTGGAGGAGCCCAGCAAGCAGAAGACATTTAACAGTCTCCTGACCTTACATCTGCAGATGATCAGTTGAGTTCTGAAAAGGGGAACAGGCGCATTACGCTCTAAAACTTTAATCCTTTGGGTCATTTGTGGAAAGGTGACTACTAAATACAGCCCTATAATGATATTTCAGAAATACCCAGATGGTCCGTTTTAGATAATTCGTTAAATTTTCACTTGACGGATTCCCTGATCAGCATAAAAACGTTGGCAAAAAAAGTAAACAACTTGAATGTCAATATTCATACAACCAGCTCCAGACAATCAACATCGTTATATCACTGATGCCGCAGAAATTTAAAACTGTTTGTTACATATTATAAACGAGAAACTACTACAATCACAGAAGGAAACATGGGGGATCACTTTCTGCACATTCAAAATCATCCAAATGTTGTACAATTTCGTTTTTATCCTGCTGCTGGTTGCCTCACCCTGTTCTCGTACAAAAAGTCACAGAAACAGCAAAAAGAAAAAAAAAACACCTTATCTTAATATTCAAACTGCAAGTTTTAGACAATCAACATAGACATAGTTATGCCACTAGGGCCACATAAATTCACAACAGTTTATTATATACATAACAACCAACTACTGCAGCACGTATCCTACAAGATCAACAGCAAACAGGGGGGGGGGCACTTTCTGCCTTGAAATTGTACAAACATCCAAACGATCATAGAAGCCACTGAAAGGTCTGCAAAACAACCCCAATATTAATATTCAAACAGCCAGCTACAGACAATCAGCACCTCATTTACATATCTTGGGTTGTTTGTCACGCAACAGCACGGATTAGCTACGAAAGGACGCACCTTACAAGAATAAAACCCCGTGTCTTGGACGATCTATACGAGCTCCTAGCAGGTGCAAATAAAGTTATAGAAACGTCAGAAGAAAGAGCAAGAACCTGAATATAAATATTTAAATAGCCAGCTTCAGATAGTCAACACCTTCATTAGCGTAATATTACTCATTTGATACAATTAAATCATTAAGAGTCATATAATGATTTCTTATTTCCGTCTGGAGGGAAAGAGCAACCTTAGTCCGGGCAAGCCGCCCGATATGATGATGATGATTTCCTTATCTGAAAGACGCAAACGTAGTCATAAGAATGTAAGCAAAAATAGTAAACAACCCTCATATCAATATTCACAAGGCAGCTGCAGACAATCAACACAACCATACGCAAATTATTAAGACTAGAGAAATTTCGAAACGTTCGTTACAGACCGTAAATAAACAATAACTGGATCACGTTTTCTATAAGCAGGGCAGCAAAAAGAAAAAGAGTGTGTTTCCAAATATTTTGGGCCACTAATAACGTAACGACCCTGGATGGCTTGCGATAATATTTTTGCAGGTGGAAAGACGAAGGTCAAGTTCGATAATGGGCATCGTAGCGGCTTTTCTTGATACTGCTGCAAATCTTCTGGTTTATGTATCTTTAATCCGGACATCGTGTGATCATGATTGTTGGGTGGCAGATAGCTTTACAACGCACTTTTCGGGTATTGTGCTGTATACGTGTTGTGGCTTTACAGAGGTGCTTCCTGTTCCGTTTAGGTGGCAGGACACCATGGGAAGAAGGTTGCGACATCTGCTGATTTTCCTTCTCATCATCCTGAAGGAGCCTCACATGCCAGAAGCTGGCTGCAGCTGCGCACCATCATCCACCTGTCAATGTCGCTCCATGCGCCTCACCAGCATCCCTCAGAACCTCCCAACATCCATCTCCGACTTGAAATTGAGAGGTAATCTCATTACAACCATAAATCAGTCTGACTTGGTGAAGTTTAAGAATTTGACTCATTTGGACTTGAGTAAGAATCACATCACCACTGTTCATTTATCCAGTCTACTCAATCTCCAAGAGTTGTGGCTACATTGGAATAAAATAACTAATATCAATCATTCTACATTCACCAATCTACCCCAGCTGAGACAGCTGCTCCTTGGATACAACCGAATAAAAAAAATTAGAGCAGGCATATTTGAAAATCTACCCCAGTTACAATGGTTGGACCTGTCCGGTAACCAGATACCAAAGATTCAAGCAGGAGCGTTTGCAAATCTGACCAACCTTCTGCACTTGGGGATAATAAACAGTCACATAACAATGTTTGAACCTGGTGCATTCGCCAATCTACCCCAGCTCCAAAATTTGCGGCTGTCAAGCAACAAGATAACGAAGATCCAGACGGGTACATTTGCAAATATACCCCGGCTATATTGCTTGCTTCTGTCTGGCAACCCGATAACAACGATTCAAGCTGGTTTCTTCGCAAATCTGCCCGGGCTAAAAACGTTGATTATTCGCCACGCCCAGATAAAAAAGATTAATGCAGATACATTTGCAATGCCAATGGTATCCCAGCTCGAAAAGATTGTTTTAACCAGCAACCCGCTTACAACGATTCAGCCAGGTTCATTATTACGTCTAATCAATTTCAAATGGCTAAACTTGATGTATAACCAAATAACAGTGATTCAGGCAGAAACATTTGCAAATCTACCCCTGCTCGAAATGTTGCTGCTGTCCTGCAATAAAATAACAACGATTCAACCTGGTGCATTTAAAAATCTATCCCAGCTCCAAAATATGACACTGGCCTCCAATCAAGTCACAAAGATCCAGGTTGGTACATTTGCAAATCTGCCCCGACTACAAAAGTTGAACCTGTGCTCCAACCAGATTAAACACATTCATTTTGGTGCATTTTCGAATCTGCCCAAACTCGAACATTTGGACCTTCGGTCAAACAATATTTCTGTCATTACGCCTTCAGCACATGGCTTTCTCTCATCTAGCCTTACTATTGCACTTGATGGGAACCCTGTGCAGTGTGAATGTGGGATGGCTCCCTTCAGGAAAATTGTTACTGAATTTCCTTCGTTTAAGGACAAGATGATCTGTGCTCAACCCAAGAAATTACAGGGGCAGAAGCTTGCAATTGTCAATCCTAAAGAAATGATATACGTCACCGCTCGTTATCACTGGTACTTCAAACGTAATGCCGACTCAACAGCATGTCCTGTAGGTAAAGCAAGAGCAACCCTACCCTCCCCCCTTGCAATCACTTCAGACAAACCAGAAAGCAGCAGTTCCCCAAGTTTCCCCCTCACTGTTCTCATTGGATCTATATGTGGTCCGGTAGCTGGCATTGTCCTGGTTGGCATCATCATTCTCATAGTGTGCCAGTGCAAGAAGAGGACCATGCATCCCATTTCAGGGCAAAATGCCAATGTTGTCGGTAGCAACAGAAACACAGCCGTAAAGACCGGAGGTGATGGCCACCAATATGAAGATATAGGTAACCTCCATAATCAGACAGGGCAGGGGCAGTTTCAGGCTAGCACTCAATCTCTCAAAGTTGGGAATATATCGCACAACAAACTATCACATAACAAAGTTTTAGCTGCCTTGAAACCAAATCCTCAGTACGTAGATGGGGCAGCACCAACATCCACTAATGGTCATGATGAGACAGAACAGGGTCATACTCAGGTTCAGGTCACAGCTTCTGTAGAGATCAGTGGTCATGATCACCATTACGAAGATGTGGACAACCAAAAAGGTCGTGCGGGGCAGGGGCAGGCATCCACTAGTGGCCATGATCAGACAGGGCAGGTTCAGTCTAATGTAACAGCTGCTATAGTGACAAGTGGTAACGATCACCATTACGAAGATGTAGACAACCAAAAAGGTCGCACAGGGCAGGGGCGGAATCAGGTAGTAATCTATGGCCATGAAAAGAAAGGGCAGGGTCAGTCTCAGGCTCAGTCTCCAGCTGCTGTAGTGACCAGTGGCCAGGAACACCATTACGAAAATATGGACATCCAAAATGATCGTACAGGGCAGGGCCAGACTCAGGCAATAATTGAATCCAACACAAACACCACAGCTGCTGTAGTGAGCAGTGGTCATGATCAGGCAGCACAGGGTCAGTCTCAGGCCATCCGTAAAGCCCTTGAGGCTGGAAATCTATCTTATGGTACAGGGCCAACTGCCTCAAAGCTGAATTCTCTGTACAAAGTCGTGGGTCAGTCTCGGGCAATAATTGAATCAAACACAAGCACCACAGCTGCTGTAGTGACCAGTGGTCAGGATCACCATTACGAAAATATGGACATCCAAAATGGTCGACCAGGGCAAGGTCAGACTCAGACAATGAATGAATCAAACACTAACACCACAGCTGCTGTACTGAGCAGTGGTCATGACCAGACAGGACAGGGCCAGTCTCTGGCCATCCGTAAAGCCCTTGAGGCTGGGAATCTATCTTATGGTACAGGGCCAACTGCCTCAAAGCTGAATTCTCTGTACAAAGTTGCGGGCCAGTATCAGCCTATCATTAAATCCAACACAAACATCACAGCTGCTGTAATGACCAGTGGTCATGATCAGACAGGGCAACGTCAGTCTCAATCCATCACTGAATCCAACACAAACACCACAGAAGCTTTAGTGACCAGTGGTCATGATCAGACAGGACAGGGCCAGTCCCAGGCCATCACTGATTCCAAAACAAACACCACAGCTGTAGTGACCAGTGGTCATGATCAGACAGGGCAGGGCCAGTTCCAGCCCACCACTGATTCCCTTGATGTTGGAAATATATCTTATGGCACAGGCCCGACTGCCTCGCAGCTGAATTCTTTGTACCCTAATGTGGATATACAATGATTAAATCCACATTTCCACAGAGGGGAGATAATCTGGCAACCGCTAAGCGAAAAAATGGGCTTATGTGTAGTTTGCGGTTCAACTTGAACCATATACATAGGCCAGAAAATGTAGTTTTTTGCAAACTATTAAGAGATTATAGGAAGAACATGAAGGTTATCAAAAGATCATTGCGATCATTTGAAAAACCGTAGAGATGACTAAGCACTAGCAAAAAGACCATTTAGTGTTAAGTGTCTGGATCCAAGATCCTCCCAATTGAATTGGTGTACCACCGAGAATGATAAACAGCTCTGCTACTTAACTAGTAACTCTAACCTCTAACAAAGACCAGGCAGAACCCACATGCAACATGGAATCTGTATGAATCTGTCTGGAAAACAAACGCTTGCAGGCCCCAACATTCAGGTTGAACCATATTATGTCATCTATTAGTGATGGTGCTTTGTCAAAAGACACATTAAAACAGTGTCGTCCAATTTTAGATTGTTAAGACTCTCTGGCAACCAACTGTCTTACCAAATCAGAAAGCACATGTTGGCAGTTCCCGTTGGACTTTCATGCCACTATTGACACCCCTAATTGCCGTACAGGGTACAAGTTAAACCATTGGTAACTTTGACATAGAAAAACTTGTAGCACTTTGGGGCTGTTTTAGAAACAGACTTATTATTTAACAATGGTTTATCAAAAGATGCTTAGAAACCATTATCAAACTGTGTGCATGATATGATTTGTAGGAAATACGGACGTATATTGTGCAGATGTAATGTTTACTTCTGGTTAATTATTTTTCCTCAGTCCCTCTAGTGGTTGTTTATAAATTAGCCAATGTCCAAGGAAAACCATAATTTATCATTTGCTTATTTTGTTGCAAAGGTTGATGTTTGGCAGCAAACAACATCTGGAAAAGTAAATGAAACTAGAAGTGTAGAGTATGAGCCCTCATGATTTTTTTGGAGGTAACAATTGTAACTTTACACAAGTTCATTACAGTTGACAATCCACACTTTGTATTGCTGTGTATTATATTACTTATTATTGCATAAACAAGAACAGAGCATTTTTTGCGATTCTGTGTTTAATATGGAGACTTGAAGCTTCAAACAAATATATAATTAGCAGAGCAAAGTACTCCAGAAAATATCGATGAAATATAAATTGCAAATCACTACATTTTCAAATATCCGTCATCACTGTTGGATGTTTCAATAGGAAGGTGACATTTGCATCAGTGTTTCTAACAGTAATTTTCCCTTTTCAGTGGCATTGTAAGGTAAGGTAAGGTAGCGTTGTAATGATGTTTGGTGTTTATAATCATTTATGTAAGTCAGAGTGATTTCTGCTTTAATCAACTGTACACAAAAAAAGCATTTACAAGCCTGTAAGGTAGAGTATGATGGGCCTTTGTGGTGAAACATGAAACAAAATGTTACACTTTTGGTCTTGCAAAAAAGACTTCGAGCAAATAAGGAAACCTAGACAGTGGTTTAAGTTGGAATGGTCAATAAACATTATCATTGGAAATATAACTGTAATATACATGTAGTGTGTTTGAATGTGACGTCACCTCCAGTACCCTGGTTGGTTGAACCTCGGAAAGTATTACCTATGACCTTACACCGTAGTCACGTTAGTGCGAAACCGTATTAGCTGCAGTATTGCAAAGTTTATTCATGCTTTGTTAAGCAGATTTTCGTCATGGTTTCTGTTTTACTTTTATAACACTCGGACAACAATGAAGACATGACTTTGAATTCATTGTTCAGTGATTTTCCAAGTTGTTGGGAACCATATTGTTATCCCATACCTCAACTTGAACAGCAAAGTGTGTACCTTTTGTAAATTACACATGGCTGTTAATGATGAATATGTTTGCCTTGAATTATTTGTGTTGGATTCTAAATATGAATTGCAAAAGAGCGACATTAATCTTGATGTGAATGTTTTGCTGGTTGTAAAATTTCGTGCAAAAATACAGCACAACGTCTTATAATTACATTCTTCCATTTCTTGTATATTTTTTCTTAGTGGATCTCCGTCCTTTCATGTTGACTACTGCAAAATAGTTGGACTTCATCTGTTCCCATTCACCTACTTTCAAAACTAGGTTATTTGCACACACAAAATCCAGTAGCCACCATCGGCAACAATAATATTAATAGTACTCATGACAGTCAGTATTGAGTTATTTGTTTTTAGGGAACAATGAAGTTCTATTTCACAGCGTGTACATTCAGCAAGCCAGCAAAAAAAAGCAGAAGTACACAGAGAACGAGAGTCCACGACCTCATACCTTCATAAAGTAATTCATTATTATGTTTTATTTCATTTCTCACAACAGTACTAAATTTCTTCAGTACTTATATGTAGATGATTACACATTCTCTCTGTCATTCAGTCAACACCTTACACCTACACATTAAAACAACATAAAGTCACACAGTGCCTGATTGTGTACTAAAGAATAGCTCAATTGCTCACTTTATTATACCTTACTAGTATTTAATATCGGTGCCAACTTTTCTACCATTACAACCATTTTTGGCAACTATGAAAATCACCTGATTTGCTTGATACATGAATCAAAATGCTCACTTCTACATCGTTAAGCATTCTACACTTTGGTAACACTTATGCAAATTTCTGTGCAGCTGAATTGTCACATTAATCAGATTTTTTCTCCTGTATGTTTTCTAATATGCAGAGATAGGTAAGGCATGCTAGCCGTTCTGTATCCACACTCACCACACATGTAGGGCTTCTTTCCAGTGTGTTTTATCATGACATGTTCGTCTAAGCGGCATTTCCGTGCAGTAGAATAGTCACACTGATCACATTTGTATGGTTTCTCACCTGCGTGTTTTTTCATGACGTGTCTGTCTAAGCGTCCTTTCAGTGCAGAACAATAATCACACTGGTCACATTTGTATGGCTTCTCAGCAGTGTGCCTCGTCAACACATGTCGGTCAATTTGGCATTTCTGTATAGCAGAATAATCACATTGGTCACATGTGTAAGGTTTTTCGTCTGTATGTTTTCGCGCTTGTCGTTTCAGATTTGCCTTAACTCTTGTACTGTACCCACAGTACGTACAAATGTGAGCTGTGGCAGATTTTTCCCTTTGCCTACTTCTGTGTCCTGCACTGCCCGATACATGCAGATATGTAGAACCCCCTTCGTCAGACTGGGCAAAGTCTCCGTCACACGTTTCCTCGATTAGAACGTCCTGCTGCTGTCCCGGGTCTGTTGTCTGCTCCAAACTGCTACCTGCCTCGTTCCCAGAATGCGTAGTGTGCGGTTCCTCACCTGGAGGCTGAAAGGTTGCCTCGGCCATTGCTAATATTATGCATTGCAGATTTAAGCAAAGAAAGTTTATCACAAGATTCTAAACCTTATTAAAGGGGTCAGTACACAATAATATAGTTATTGAATAAAACGTAATCTAAAAGTGTAGTTTCCAACTTCATGTATTGGTGGGGTGGAAGAGGTAGAATAGCACGATTCACGACCATCTGGGCTACAATTAAACTTATCCGAAAAGGTCCAACATTGTATAGTTTATTGCATAACTGCATCCGTTTGCTTGTTGCGGCAATAGGCCAACCTTGTTAGGTATATTTATTGAATCCCTTGTTTTGCAGGTTTCATCCCCCTCCCCAATATAATGCAGGTCTGACGTTCTCTTCCAAAACGCCCATAAATCTAAGTCATCATTGTTAACAAACGACCGAATAAGAGTTAACAGTGCACAGATACCTTACCTGTCGTTTAGTGGAGAGGCCGCTGCAACATGACCCTTAAAGCCTAGTAAAAGTCCATCAGATTGGATAGAGATATTTTCAGGAAAAATCGAAATGGCGGACAAACGGTACTTTAGGTCAAAGGTTAAAATTTATGAACCTGATACTTCGGTTCGAAGGGTCGAAGTGCAGGTCAACGTCGAACGCTTTGTGCATCCTTCTTCATGACCATTAAATGTTGTTCATCGTATTTATAGGCAGGCTTTCTTTCCCCCTTGACGAATTCAAGTTTCCAATACAAAGGGGTCTGCATGGGGGTCCCGATAATGCTTTAGACTAAGACGACCTCGCTTTGCACTAGATTCTTGAAGTCAAGTTCGTAAAATGTGACAATGCTGTTTCGAATTATGGGGATGATAAAGCTTTCCCTAAAAAAAGGTAATCAAGATAGCTTGATAACCCATTTTTAATGATATTATGATATAATTACATCAAGACAAGTTATCATATGGCTTTTGATGTGTTTTCCAAAGAATCACAAAGAATTCCAGAGAATAAGCAGTATTAAATTTTATGCTCTTCAAAGACTGATAGATAATGTATCTGCCCTTTAGAACTAGTTCCCGGATAGATGGAAGCAACGTATGGTAGTGTTGGGACAATTCAGACAAATACAGAATGGAATTTTTATTATATTCGTAGATATCAATGTGATACATATTTGACTCATACACTGTCACCGTAAGAAAGAAGAAAACACAAATAGCTTAAATACCTGCAGCATTTATTTGCAACAGAAAAGTGTCATATATGATAGATGCAACGTTCTATCTATCTCGTACAAAACAAGCCTGAAACAGAACACTCTTTTAGAGCTGAGAAAAGTAAACAAAAAAAGACTGGAGCGAACTTGGTTGCTTCCATTGTAACCTGGTCACTTTGGAGACATTAAGTGCCCATTTTTGTACATTAATAGTTCTGAAACACTAGAGTTGTTGTCCTACTATAAAGACTTTTACAAACTTAGGGATCCTGGTTGACAATGTTTCTCGTCGGTGTGTTTCTTCATGACGTGTCTGTCTAGCTGTACTTTCTGTGCAGCAGAATAGTCGCACCGGTCACATTTGTAAGGTTTCTCGCCTGTATGTTTTCTCATATGTACAGATAATTTGTCCTTATCATCTGTTCTGAAACCGCACCCATCACACAGGTAGGGTTTCTCACCAGTGTGTTTTCTCATGACGTGTCGGACTAAATGGTGTTTCTCAGCTGCAACATAGTCACAACGATCACAACTGTAAGGTTTATCACCTGTGTGTCTCTTCATATGATTGGCTAGCTCATAATTATGAACCGTTCTGTATCCACACTCCTCACACATGAAGGGTTTCTCACCGGTGTGTTTCATTATGACGTGCCGGTCTAAATTCTTTTTCTGTGCAGCAGAATAGTCACACTGGTCACATTTATAGGGTTTCTCTCCCGTGTGCTGTCTCATATGGTTGAATAGAAGTGCCTTTTCGGCTGCTCTGTATGGACATTCCCCACACATGTAGGGTTTTTCACCGGTGTGTTTCATGACATGTCGTTCCATACGGGATTTCTCAGTAGAAGTATAGTCACAATGATCACACGTGAACGATCTTTCCCCTTTCTGTTTTCTTATAGGTGGAGTAAGGTCAAACTTGTATCGTACCTTGTACCCACTTTCCCCATATTTCAAAGCTGTGGCAGATTTTGCTCCTTGCTTACTTCTGTGTCCTGCAATGTCCGGTGCTTGTAGACATGGGCCTCTTTGCTCCGGCTGGGCAAAGTTTCCGCCACAGGTTTCCTCGCTAATAACGCCCTTGTCCTGCTGCCGTCCTGGGTCTGTTGTCTGCTCTACACTGCTGCTTGGCTCGTTCCCAGGAGTACCAGACCGTAGTTTTTCGCCGTGCGTTTCCTGGTTATCACTATAGGTCTCCTGAAATAGCTCGTCGTCTGGTTCGTCCTGCTGCCATCCCGTGTCTTCTGTCTCCTCGTCGTCGGTGAGCGTCTCCTTAGCAGGATAATCTGTTAGTAGGGCTGCAAGGTATGTTTCCTTGCCCTCATTGTACGTTTCTCGGGATAGCTCGTCGTCTTGTTCGTCCTGCTGCCTCCTCATGGATATTCTATCCCCCTCGTTGGTGTGCATCTCGTTTACAGGAAAACCTGTTGGTAGGGTTGCAACGCACGTTTCCTGGTGCTCGCTGTACGATTCTCGGGCTGGCTCGTGGTCTTGTCCATCCTGTTGCCATCCCGTGTCTTCTGTCTCGTCGTCGTCGGTGTGCATCTCGTTCAGAGTTTGTTTCGTAAGAAGCTCTTGCATTAGAGGCAAACAGGCTAACCTGTCCTCTGTTCTATACGTTTCATTGTCCTTTCATCTGTCTTGTTCCCAACCCTTGTCTCCTGTCTTCCGCTCTTTGATGTGCATCTCGTTAACAGGTTGCTCCACATGAAACTCTGTAACGAAAGGATCACATGTTAAGACGTCCTTGTATGAAAGAGAGGAAAGAAAATATTGGAAATACACAAGATTGGTGACATTTTTCTTATGTATTTCCATACCTATTGCAGTGAGTAATACTTGTAAGCCGTAGAGCTGCGAAAAATATATCCAATACAAATTTTCTCTCAAGTGTAATTAACCATGATTCATAACGCTGTACCTTTCCGTGCAGTAGAATAGTCGCACTGATCAAACAAGTAGGGTTTCTCACCTGTATGTTTTCTCTTATGTCGGTACAGACAAGACCTGTCAGCCGTCCTGTAGCCGCATTTTTCGCACACGTAGGGCTTCTCACCGGTGTGTTTTGTCATCCTGTGCTGATTTAAACCTTCTTTTCATGTTGCAGAAAAATCACATTGATCACATTTGTAGGGTTTCTCTCCTGTATGCTTTTTCATATGTCGGTAAAGGAGATGTATAGCAGGCGTTCTGTATCCGCACTTGTCACACATGAATGGCTTCTCACCGGTGTGTTTTCTCATGACGTGTTGGTCTAAACATACCTTCTGTGCAGCAGAATAGTCACACTGGTCACATTTATAGGGCTTTTCACCTGTATGTGTCCTCATGTGTCGGGATAGTTCAGACTTAACAGCTGTCCTATATCCGCAAGTGTCACACATTAAAGGTTTCTCGCCGGTGTGTTTCACCATGACGTGTTGGTCTAAAGTGCCTTTCTGTGCAGCAGAATAGTCGCATTGGTCACATTTGTACGGTTTCTCACCCGTATGTTTTCTCATATGTCGGGATAGGTTGACCCTATCAGCTGTTCTGAAACCGCACTCACTACACAAGTATGGTTTCTCCCCGGTGTGTTTTCTCATGACGTGGCGATCAACATGATTTTTCCTTGCTGCAACATAGTCACAACGGTCACAGCTGTAAGGTTTTGCACCTGTATGTGTTCTCATGTGTAAGGATAGGTTGGACTTAATAGACGTCCTGAATCCGCACTCCTCACACATATAGGGTTTCTCATGGGTGTGGTTCGTCATGACGTGTCGGGTTAAATGATTTTTCTGTGCAGCCGAATAGTCACACCGGTCACATTTAAAGGGTTTCTCACCCGTGTGTTGTCTCATATGTTTGGATAGAGCTGACTTTTCGGTTGTTCTGTATGGACACTCTCCACAGATGTAGGGCTTCTCACAGGTGTGTTTTCTCATGACATGTTGGTCTAAGTTATATTTCTGTGCAGCTGAATAGTCGCACTGGTCACATTTGTAGGGCTTCTCACCTGTATGTTTCCTCAAATGTCGGGACAGTTGAGACCTAACAGCTGTCCTGTACCCGCACTCCTCACACATGTGGGGTTTGTCATCAGTGTGTTTTGTCCTGACGTGTTGGTCTAGAGTACTTTTAAATGCCGTTCTATATCCGCACTCTCCACACATGTAGGGTTTTTCACCGGTATGTTTAACCATATGTTGGTTCAACTGATCTTTTCGAACAGCAGAATAGTCACACTGGTCACACTTGAAAGGTTTTTCCCCTGTATGTCTTCTTACGTGTCGTATAAGTTTAGCCTGATATGGTGCCCTGAACCCACAGTACTTACATATGTGAGCTGTGGTAGGTTTTTCCTTTTGTCTACTTCTGTGCACTAAACTGGATTTGGCATCTTGCCTTCTTCCATACGTGTGGTCATGTAGACCCGAAGAGTCTCCCTCGTCAGGCTGGGTAACGTCTCCGTCGCGCGTTTCCTCCCTTAGAACGTCCTGCTGCCGTCCCGGGTCTGTTGTCTGCTCCCCGCTGCTGCTTGTGTCGTTCCCAGGATGCCCGGTAGAAGGCTCATAGGTTGGCTCGGCCATTGCTAATAATACGTAATAACAGATTTAGACAAAGTACTACAGTAGTATATCACAGAATTCAGGGCCAGTAAGCAATAAGAGACAGAGGCTATTGATCACTAAGAATTTTCCCTACAGTTTTGACAGGCTGTGGTTGTAGCCTGTCCAGGTTTTTTTCTAGAAAAATTGAACAAGAGGGAGCACACACAGGCGAGGGAGTGAATTCTATGTATTTATGAAAGAATCAATCGCTGAGTGAAGACTGTATGTTGGATATTAAGCTAAAATCTGAATTCAACAAGGGGGCACTGGGCTGTAACAAGAGGATGCAGTGCCCCTCTTTCCCAGTTTAGATGAACCCCTGCTGTCAATAAGGATGTTTTTCCGTTATTTACAGGTTACAGCTTGATGGAATATATGTTAATAATGGTCAATCAGAACTCCTACTACTGTAAGTTTGTGAAAGTGGGGCACGAACCCTAGAGTTTCAAAAATGTTAATGGCCCATGGTTTCCTATGCCATCTCTTTACCAGTTGACCTAACAATGTGTAACAAAGCATTTGGAAGAACAATATTAATACAGGGCAAACAAATACCTAGCCTGTCAATAACACTTTTATTTCACTATTGACAGCGGACGGCCTGTCATGGTTAATGATAGAATAAAAACTTATATAAAAGTGGAGTGTCCGACTGTTTTACCAATTAACGACGAGCTACAATGTAATCAAGATGTAGGCGGCCCTTACTCATTGGGTTATTCCAAAACATAAAGGCGACATAAAGGGATATGTTCCAAATTGCAGATATTAATCGCAGCAAGAAGCAAGATCAAGTGGGCAACATTTATACTTTTTCTTAAAAGATTTAACGTTGTCTTCAATTGCATACGTTTGTTTGTTAATGCTATTGTTAGGTTTAGTTCGAATCCCTTATTTTGCACGTTTCGCCCCCTCCCCAATAAAATGCAGGTCTGGCGTTATTCTAATAAAAACACCGATAAATCTAAATCAACGCTGTTTAGACACAACCCAGTAAGCGTCAACAGTGCGAAAATGCCTTACCTGTCGTTTAGTGGGGCGTCTCATGTGATATGAACTATAAAGCCTGCAGAAAATAGCGCTAGAAGTGACACTATTTTTTACGAAAAGAGACAAAATGGCGGACAAGCGGTATATTGGGTCAAAGGTTAAAAGGTATACACCTGGTACATCAGTTAAAGGGTCAAAGTGCAGTTTCCGCTGAACACTTTATGTCCCTCTCCATGTCCATACGATTCATCGTGGTACATTTCAGGAAGATTTATTTGTCAGGGGATGGGTCATATTCATATAAGAGGTGCTAGGAGATTGCTAATGATTAATATACGAGGGTCTACGTTGGCTAAATCAGATAGGAACACCCTCGCATTACACAAAATTCAGAACGCCAGTTACGCAGTGTGCCCATCTCGCTGCGAATTACCGGGATAAAAAGGGTTTCTTTACGAATTACATTAACTCAAAATAGCTCACTTATATCTTACGGAAATGGAGCATGCAAGCTCTCGTGATATCAGGCGAGAGACAGTGTTACACACTAGTACCGTACTTCACATTATAATTAGTAAAATAAAGTCTAATTATCATGTGACCTTTTACGTGTTTTATGTTATCTACGTATATAAACTACTTCCAGTGAATTAGGAGTTTCATCTTAGCTGCTGTAAAAAAAGTCTCTTTTTTTCCACAAACCATGTACACTAGCATTTCTGGATAGTTTTTGTCGATTTATGGTAAATTGTAGAAACCTAAAGTACCTTGGACCATTAAAGAACGAAGTCTCAAGTACTGTCACACATATCGTTTTGATGAACGATTGAAATGTACAAAAGAATAATCAAAGAAAAGAAAACACAAATGTTTGAAAACGTGCAACTTTATTCTCAGCCAACAATTAATCTACAGTTAAACGTATCAAAGCAGTGGATCATATATTAATAAGTTTAAGCCAAGGTAACCTATATTATTGTATTATAATATTAGACATAACATAGAATGAGCTAATTTGCAAATCGCTATCACAACCACATCCTTCTGCGATGAAGTTCATCCACAGTGAAGTTGTCCTGTTAACGTTTAACCCTCAAACCGCCGTATGGGGTCAAAATTGACCCCAGGCGTATATCAACATGTGCCATTTTGACACTTTTAGTCGAAAACGAAATTCCTCATATGAGTTTGTTTGTATATATGTCTTGTAACTTTTCATACATTTTTACCGAGATTGGCTCATTGTTGATTAAGTTATCCTAGAAAGTTTACGCGTGGTCCAGTGGGGTCAAAACTGACCTCAGCAAAATCTGCACTCATATTCCCTATTGTTTGATACTTATCATCTAGTAACATGTATGCCAAGGGTTATCATGATCATAGTAACAAAATATCAAATTGTTGCCAACGAAATCTTAGCAAAGGTGACCAAGTTTGGTTGTTCTAGCGTAAGCAATTCAAATGCTATATGACACGAAGTGTTGGCGCAGGCCTCAAAGGAGCCCACTTGTCTGAATAGCGTTAGTTGCAAAAGACGATGTTCCCTCTTTTTGCATGAATTATGATAATAAGCAGAAATAGTTCACACCTAATCATGTCAATCTGTCCCTTGTATATTAATGGAACTTTACATATATACAAATCACAAAAAGAGTCACCAAAGAGACTGTATTTGTAGAAAACATTGTGGGGTCAGTTTTGACCCCATACGGTAAGACTAGTCTTAAAAAAGCTACGGTGGGTTGAGGGTTTAAAAGATTGAAAATCAACTCAACTTTGGAATTAAAACACTGGTTTCCGTAAAGATTCAGCTGATCTTTTTTAGTTACACTGCTACAAAGTATGAACAGAAAGACGAATAATATATCAAAATAACAAAAACATCGAAATAAGCACATTTTTAAAATACAGCTTTACAACCTGTATGTTTTTACCTGCGCCGGAAAAGCTGAGCCTGTTTTTTCTATTTCCACACACCAGCGTCAGACATATCTTTTATCTAAGGCTACACCAAGTAATTTTTATGGATGACGTCCGCGAGCGCATTGATTTTGGTCTGTTCCCAGAAAAAAAAAAAAAATTCCGCTTCCTGTAACTATGATCAAAGAGTTACGACAGTGCCGCAAATCAATGGGATATGGAAAGAAACAGGACAGGACAACAACTGCTGTTCAACTTCAACTGATTTATTCAAATTATTGCTGTTTTCATGATGAATAAAATAATTGTTACTTGTTGCACTGTGTTCTCTCATTCAATTTGTGTCCTAACATGTGTCGTCGACTATCATATTTAAAATCTAGGCATCTTGTTTTTTTCCGCCCTTCTTGTTTTTTTTCCGCGCTCTCGCATTAGATTTAGGGTCTCCAAAGGACGTCATCCATAATAATTACTTGGTGCAGCCTAATCTGTACCAACACGAGTCACTTTGTGCATTGTCTTACGCCTGATCAACCGTCTAACTAGTCCCCTAATTATGTAAATGCCCGTTTTAATTTCCACTGCACTAAAGTTGTTGCACCATTTACATTCTCAAATTTCAAGATCATATGGAAGTTGTCCTATTTTACTACATGTTGATTTTGAGTGCAATGTAGCACACCGTGGCTTTCTCACCACTGTGAGCACACATGAGCTTTCCATGCTGCAAAATATTTGCTCTAGTCAGTTTTCTGACAGGTACAGAAAAGTCGGACTTTCCAGGCGTCTTCTACATCCACACTCCCCACGAATAAGGCAGAACTATCGGCCGTCCTATACTCGCATTGGTTACAACTATACTTTTTTCCCCAATGTGTTTCGCCATGACATGTTCGTCTAAATCCCTTCCCAGTGTTGTCACGTCGGTTGTAATTTTAGCGTCTCTCACCTGTATATTTCCTCAAAATAACGTATTCCTAACACCTTCACACCTTCGTATCAGTGTGTTTTTTCATATGTTGGTCCAGGTTACATTTATATCTAGCAGAATAGTCGCACTGGTCACATTTGAAACGTTTCTCACCGGTATGTCTTCTCATGTGTGTGGTTAGATGAGCCTTCTGAACTGTAGCATATCCACACTCCCCACACACGTAGGGCTTCTCACCGGTGTGTTTCGCCATGACGTGTTGGTCTAATGCGCATTTCTGTATCGCGGAATACTCGCACTGGTCACATCTGTATCGTTTCTCGCCGGTATGTCTTCTCATATGTCGGGTTAGGCTGCCCCTTATACCTGTCCTAAATCCGCATTCCCAACACATGTACGGCTTTTCACCAGTGTGTTTATCCATATGCTGTTTCAGATCTCTTCCATACGCTGTAGAATAGTCGCACTGGTCACACGTGTAGGGTTTCTCACCTGTATGTTTTCTCATATGTACCGATAGGTGGGACTTTGTCCCAGTCCTGTGTCCGCAAATTTCGCACATGTAGGGCTTCTCACCAATGTGTTTAGCCATGATGTGTTTGTCTAAACCACATTTCTCTATTGTGGAAAAGTCGCACTGATCACATTTGTGACTTTTTTCAGCTGTATGTATTTTCAGGTGACGGGATAGGCGGTTCTTTAAGGCCGTCCTGTATCCACACTCCTCACAGACGTGGGGCTTCTCACTACTGTGTTTTGTGATGACGTGAACATCCAAACAGCGTTTGCGTGCGGAAGAATAGTCGCATTGGTCACATCTGTAGGGTTTCTCACCTGTATGTGTTTTTAAGTGTTTTGAAAGACTTGACTTATACGCAGTCCTGAATCCGCACTCTCCACAGATGTATGGTTTCTCACCGGTGTGTTTCACATTGTGAATCTTCAGGTTGGTTTCGACAGCTGTAGAATAGTCACACTGGTCACATTTGTAGGGTTTCTCACCGGTATGTTTTCTGATGTGTACAGATAGGCGGGACCTGTCAGCTGTCCTGTATCCACAGTCCCCACAGATGTACGGTTTCTTACAAGTGTGTTTTCTCATAACGTTTTGGTCACGTTTCTGTTCTCCAGCATAGTCACACAGGTCACACTGGTAATTTTCTTCACCTCTGTGTTTTCTCTTATGTTGGGATAGGCCAGATCTATCAGCTGTCCTGTATCCACACTCCTCGCACAAAAAGGGCCTCTCATCAGTGTGTTTCATCAACACATGTCTGTCAACTTGGGATTGTTGTGCAGCAGAATAGTCGCACTGGTCACATTTGAAAGGTTTCTCCCCGGTATGTTTTCTTACATGTCTTGCTAGGTTGGCCTTACATGATGCCATGTACCCACAGTACCCACATTTGAAAGCTGTGGCAGATTTTTCCCCTTGCCCTCTTCTGTGCCCTGTACTTACAGGTGCATGTGGATATGTAGAACCTCCTTCGTCAGACTGGACAAAGTCTCCGTCGCTTAGAACGCCCTGCTGCTGTCCCGGGTCTGTTGCCTGCTCCCCACTGCCGCTAGTCTCGTTCCTAGGATGCCCGGTAGGCGGCTCTTCCAGATGAGGCTCACAAGTTGGCTTGGCCATTGCTAAGAAGTCTTAGCAGATTTAAAAAAAAACAAAACATCACAGAATCTTAAAAGGGTCAGTACGCAAAAATAAAACCTCAAAATATGTCACTTACTGTCTTTCTTCTATTTCTTCATACTTCTATTCTGCCACTTCATGTATTAAGAAAGTCACTAATTAACGACGAAGTACATAATAATCAAGTGGGCATGTAGGTCATGTAGGTGGCCCTTACTCATTGGGCTATTTGTCAATTTGCATATATCTGTCCCAGTGCAAGAAGCACGAGTAAGTGAGCAACATCTAAACCTTATCCTGAATGGTTCAACATTGGTTTATATTGTATAAATCTATCCGCTCGTTTGTTACTACTATAAGCAATATCGTTACGTTTAGTTTAGTTTGAATCCCTTGATTTGCACATTTCGCCCCCTTCCCCACTATAATGCAGGTCTACGGACGTTGTTTTTCAAAAACGCATATAAATCGACATAATCGCTGTTTAGACACGACTTAATAAGCCTCAGCAGATGACAAATGTCTTACCTGTTGTTTAGTGAAGCAAATGTCGTGATATAGCTTGCTGAAAGTCGCGTCGGCTTGGAGATAAGTTTTACCATATAACCTCCTTGGTTTTACCAAAAGACTCCCTCAAAATGGCTGAGAAGCGGTAAAGTAGGTGAAAGATCAAACCAGACTAACCTGATACACCAGTTCAAAAAGGTCAACGTGCAGTTCACTGCTGAACGCTTTATGCACCCTTCTTTATAACCATGGCTGTTCAATGTATTTACAGGAATGTTTTTTTATTAATTTCTGGACGAATTAAGCTGGCAATAAAATGTTCTGAATGGGGGTCCAGATAACGCCATACGCTAATTGAATATATAATTATGCGGTTCATCGTGGTACATTTCAGGAGGGTAATGTTTTGTCCCTGGATTAGTCAAGTTGATGATTTATAAGGACCTATATCGAGGTTCCCGATAAGTATCACGCTTAATTCAACTGGACTGCTTAACCCAATACGATGAATTCAGGAATAGACAATATTCCAGTTACGGCGGTCATTTTGAATTCCCAGAGGTCAGTTCGGGGCCATGCACCAAAACGAGGCAGTACCTGACCCAGATCCTAAGTCTATAACCTGTAATGCCAGCTATATCATCTTCGGTGGTACATTTCGCTCCTCTAAAATGAAATAATCTAATATATGTGCCTTTCATGTGTAGAAAATATTGTTGTGGACATTTTGACTTATTTTTGGCTAAATTCTTATTCATTTTTCACAGCTTTTGACGTGTAACTTATATTCAATTATGAAATATAATACAGAGTCCGCTCATGTCGCTACGAATTAGTGATCATTAGTGTGATAAAGCAGGCGGGTCAAGTGACACATTCTTTGTGATGAGGACTTAACACGACGTTATCTGTTGACTCCGCCCCCACCATTCGAAGCGAGGATTCTTCCGTTTTTTTAAGCTTAGCATCCTGACTGATATTAACTGTTCACAGAATGGTACTGTAGATGAAACATCTACGTAATTCCGCCACCCTTAGAAAAATACATCCACTACAGATCTCCAAGCCAACGTCCCCCAGTATAATGCACTCCTGCATATCTAAACCGTGCAAACCTGGGGGGTGCTGCACTAGAGATTTTTCAAACACACTGTTTTTCAAAGTGGCGGATTTATTTATTCACTATAGAACAACAAGCAGTAGTAAATAACTGTTGTTTAAGACGCGGTTAAGTAAAAACGCGTTGGACATCTGTATAGTTTATTATGGCCGGTCGAAGGCAAAAATTAGCAAAATTTTGTGATTTCAAGCTTTTCCTCCCATTTTTCAATGTCAGGGATGAATTATCTATACACAGTCGTGGGCCAGTTTCAAACTATCAATATGCCACCCCTGCTGTAACGACCATCGGCCATAATCACCAATACTTGAATATGCACACCCAACACCATAATCCAATCAAACGTAAACACGACAGCTGATGCAGTATAACAAATATTATGCTCATAAATATTGATACTATTCAAATAACCAACTTCAGACAATCAACACCACCGTGTACATAAGATATTTGTCACACGGCATTACGGATCAGCTACCGAAGGGCGCACCCTACAAGAACAGCAGCAACCGGTGCCTGTGGCATTCTAGGCGAGCTCCTACCCAGAAGGTGCCAACTGAATCTTTTCTGACTTGCTTGAAAGGTATGTCTGTTTCAGCCGGTGGGTAATCTTAACAGGAAAACCTTAACCTGACAGAAAGGGTAAGATGTCAGAAAAGCCTTAAAACGCTTAAAAATCTTTATCCATCTGCTTGGACCTAATCTTAGAGAAGAAGGGAGCATGCATGCGTGCTGTGACTTGTTCTGATTTTATTTTTCTGACGTCATATATAGTCCAGGGACAAATTCTGCCAGTACCAGAGAATTCGGATTGGTCATGCCACCTTGCCTATCTAGCCACAAGCTGGTTAAAGTGTTCTTTCAGGCAATGAAAGTATAGTAACTTACAGCCTGTGTGCGTACACTTAACAGGACCTTTTGTACAATTGCATTATTCAGACGAGAACCACTCCGAAACACAGTTCTTTACTGAGGACTGCTTGTAATGATATTTCAGAAATAGCTAGACAGATGAACCTTATTAATACAAGTGTTGAGTTTGCCTTAAAATCCGTCAGCTGATTTCCTCATCTTAAAAGTGCGAACACAGTCTTAAATGTCAGCAGAAAGAGTAAACGACGTTAATATTAATATTCAAGCAGTTAGCTTCAGACAATTAACACCTCCATTTACGTGTTAAGAAAAACCCCGGATTGTTTATCACACGCCATTACGGTCCAGCGGACACACCCTACAAGAACAGGGGCAAATGGTGTCTGAGGCTCTTCAAGAGTTCTTGCCCAAAATATCAATTTAAGCTAGCTTACAAGGTAGGTGTACCTGTGGATGAACATTAAAGATGAATCTGTTTGCTATACCTTTTAAGAATTATTGAATCATATGTTGGGATGGAAGATTGTGACGTTTTCAAACCTTTGGCCGGGTGTTTCGGAGGAGTCCAGCAAGCAGAAAACATTTAACACTCCCCCGTCCAAACATCTGCTTGGAAATCAGTTGAGTTCTGAAGAGTCGAACAGGGGTGCAGCTCTCTTAAACATTCATTAAGGCTCAATTATCCAATCATATGTTGGGGTTGAAGATTATGACTTTTTCAAACCTTTGGGCGTGGTTTCAGAGGAGCCCAGTAAGCAGAAGACATTGAACAGTCTGACGCCCAAACATCTGCTTGGAAATCAGTTGAGTTCTGAAGAGTGCAACAGGGGTGCAGCGGTCTTAAATCTTTGTTAAGGTTCAATTATCCAATCTTATGTTGGGATGGAAGATTGTGACGCTTTTAAACCTTTGGCCGGGGTTTTCGGGGTATGCTTGGAAATCAGTTGAGTTCTAAAAGTAGAAACAGGGGTACTGCGCTTTGATACTTTAATTTGGTGAAGTCAAAACATGCATACAATAAAGACAACAGAAAAATAGTAAACAACCTTCGTATCAATATTCAAATAACCAGCTTCAGACAATCAATACAACAATGTCACTAAAGCTGTAAAGGAAGAAATATTTAAGCACGTAATTTACAAAAACAGTACCACAAGGGGAAATTTCCTTCTTGTCTCAGAAAGTAAAAGAAAAAAAGCATCTTTATCAATTCTAAAATCTCCAACTATTAGGTTATACCAATTTAATGTGTTGTTTTCTTCCATTTCATGATTTAGCAATAAGACAAAATTGAAAGGGCAAACAATTTGAGTTAGACGAAATCTTCTCTCCTGTTTGATCTAGTGTATCTCCGTATTACTCTCTTTAGTTACCAGTGACCATGATCAGACAGATGAAGTCTCAACCCATCACTGAATCCAACTGTTATTAACCAATTAAGACATATGTATGACCATTATTTAGTACTTGTAACCCCCCCTTCATGAAAGTGTAATAGTCCAAGACAGCCTCATTCTGAGAAAGACCCATGGCGCTGTCATTCTATGTGTAGGAATCCTGGGGGTCAGGAAATAAACCATGTATCTCCACAATCTCAGTCTCGGCCCCCTGTATCTGTTTCAAATGACCTCAACATCGGTCTATAACACCAACGAGAAAAAAACAGCTATTATTGTGGTATCTGTATCATATATACTAATATCATGCAAATTGTCAGCCCCAGACAGCCAACAAGATCAGCTACCGAAGGACGCACCATTCATCAAGAACAGCGACTGCTTTGAAAGGTATTTTTCTGTAAGTGGAAAATCATTACATGCAAACCTGCCGTACAGAAACAACCTTAATCAGGGTTTGCCCAATATTGGGAGGAAGATTGTGACGTTTACTGACTGGCTGTCAGAGAGGCGCAGCCGTAATTGCATCTTTGATAATCGTCCACTGTAACATTTACTTAATGATTAGGTTAGTTCTGAAAAGGGGAACAGGGGTGCCTCACCCTGATACGTTTATGATTTGACGTCATAACCCTGAGACAAAATTTGTCCGGATCGAGGAAATTCAGGCTGACGACGCCACCTTGCCAGCCCACGGCCTGCTTAAAAAAATTCTAGAACTGTTTTGACTTTGACTTTTCCTATCACAAGGCTTCAGGCAATGAACTAACAGCAACTTTAACAGCTCATTTGTCTACAATTTAAATACGAATAGGGAGCTTCAGGCAATTAATAGACAGCCATATTACTAAAAACGCAGTAATCTAAAACTGATTTGATACACAGCACAAAGGAACAGCCACAGAAATACAGCAGCAAGTGAAGGACAAAAAGACACTTTCTGTCCTAAACAGTCAAACAGTAGGAACCGTTCGGAAGTCTCTGTTTTCTAGGCCGCACCCATTCAAGTTCATGGTTTGCCGACATTTCAAATTAATATAAGGAGGTCAGAATGAAAAGTCCTCTCCCTTGTGTGAAACACGACTTTTCCTTACAACTGTATTACTATCTTAATGTACTGTTAATCATGTTAAGCATGTAATCAAACGATGTTAAATTGGATTGGAAGACTGATTTTTAAGCATTGCTAATAACATTGTATTTGAACTAGTGATGTGTAAATTGCCATTGCCTATGTATTTGTGGGTCCCTACCTTTTGATTCTCCAATATCAGCTACGCTGCCTCGAGAGTCAGTGTCAGGCAATGTGACATTTGACAATGATTAATGACTTTAAATTTGTAATAGATCGCGATCCCATACGTTACACTGGTGTAGCTTTATCAGAGGAGCTTCCTGTTCTGTTTAGGTGGCAGGACACCATGGGAAGAAAGCTGCGACACTTCCTGATTCTCCTTCTCATCATCCTGAAGAAGCCAACCATGCCAGAAGCGGACTGCAGGCCGAAGTGTGAGTTTGTACGGCCGTCAGTGTGTAAATGCTTAAAGGTTGGGTTCACCAGCATCCCTCAGAACATCCAAACATCCATCTCTGACTTGCGTTTGAGAGGTAATCCCATTACAACTGTAAATCGGTCTGAGCTGGTGAAGTATGGGAATTTGGTTCAGCTGGACTTGGGAGGGAATCAAATTAGCGCTGTCGATTGCTTCCCCAGTCTGCCCAAGCTGGAACAGTTGTTCTTATACTATAACAAAATAACTGACATCCAACCTGGTACATTTGCAAATCTTCCTGAGCTCCAAAAGGTGAGGCTGGCCTGGAACAGTATAACAATCATTAGAGCAGAAACATTTGCAAATCTACCCATGCTTGAATATCTGTGTCTGTCCTCTAACCAGATATCTATAATTCAGTCTGGTGCATTTGCAAAACTGCCCCAACTAAAATGGATGGATCTTAAATTGAACAAAATGTCTTTCATTTCCCCTTTAGCTTTTGGCTTGTTGCCATCTCATCCCATTAAAATTGAACTTCAAGGAAACCCTTGGCGGTGTGACTGTAGGATGGCTCCCTTCATGAAAGATACGACTGAATTCCCGTCGTTTAAAGACCAGATAATATGTGCCCAACCCGCAAAATTCCAGGACCAGAAGCTTGCAGATGTCAATCCCGAAGAAATGATATGTGAAGAACAAACACGCCCAACAACACGCCCAACGACACGCCTAACAACACGCCAAACGACACGCCCAACGACACGCCCAACAACACGCCCAACGACACGCCCAACAATACGCCCAACAACACACCCAACAACACGCCCAACAACACGCCCGACAACACGCCCGACAACACGCCCGACAACACGTCCAACGACACGCCCAACAACACGCCCAACAACACGCCCAACAACACGCCCTGCAGACTCCACACTTGCCACATTTTCGCTTCCCGTTACTGTCCCATTGGAAAGATCTAACACCAGTTACAATGACATCATGACCTCTCGCTATCACTGGCATTTCACAAAGAACGCTTGCTATATGGCGAGTCCTGGGGTAAAAACAGCAGCAACACTGCCTCCAATCATTGCAGCCGCTTCAAAGAAACCAGAAAGAAGCAGTCCCCGTGAATCTGCTCCCAGTTTCCCCATACCTATTCTCATTGGCTCCATATGTGGTCCAGTTGCTGGTATTGTCCTAATTGGCATCGTCATTCTCACAATCTGGTACAAGAGGGGGACCCCGCATCCTCCAATAGGGATGAATTCGAGTGTTGTTGGTAACAACGCAAACACAAATGTTTCTGCAATGACCAGTGGTCATGATAACCAGTATGAAGACATTGACACCCTTCATGATCAGGCAGAGCAGGGCCAGTCTCAGGATAAAACTCAATCTCTCAAAGTTGGGAATATTTCCCGCAACAAAGTTTTAGCTGCCTTGAAGCCAAATCTTCTGTACGCGGGTTTAGCAACACCACCACAGGGCCCAACATCAACCAGTGGTCATGATCAGACAGGGCAGGCCCAGGTCAAGGCTGCTGTAGTGATCAGTGGTCATGGTCACTGTTTCGAAGATGTGGACAACCAAAATGGTGGCACAGGGCAGGGTAAGACTCGGGCAATAATTGAATCAAACACAAACAGCACTGCTGCTGCTGCAGTAATCAATGGTCATGACAAGAAAGGGAAGGGTCAGCCTCAGGCTTATACCCAATCTCTGAAAGTTAAAAATCTATCACATAACGAAGTTCTAGCTGCCTTAAAGCCAAATCCTATGTACGCAGGTGTGGGAACCATCAAAGGGCCCACTGATGCCGTAGTAATCAATGGCCATGAACAGACAGGGCAGGGTCAGTTTCAAGCTGACACTAAATCTCTAAATCGTAAGTGCGCAGGTGTTGAAACACAACCAAAGGACCGAACATTAACTAGTGGCCATGATCAGACAGAGCAGGTTCAGGCTCAGGCAGTAATTGAATCGAACACCAAAGCTGCTTTAATAATCAATGATCATGAGCAGACAGGGCAGGGACAGCCTCAGGCTATCACTACATCATTGGATGCTTATGCCACGGGGCCTTCTTCCTCGCAGCTAAACTCTCTCTACAAAGTTGCAGGTCAGTCTGAAACCATCCTTGCATCCAACACAAACAAAACAGCTACTGTAGTGAGCAGTGGTCATGATAAGACAGGGCAGGGCCAGTCTCAGCCCAACACTGATTCCCTTGAGGCTGGGAATCTATCTTACGGCACAGGGCCGACTGCCTCGCGGCTGAATTCTCTGTACACAAACGTGGAGACACCATGATTAAATACATTTACACAGAAAAAGGGCAAATTTTGCAATCGATGAGCGAAGCAATTGACTCAAATGTAGTCTGAGGTACAACTGGAACCATATACATAAGACAGAAAATCAAAGGTTTTGATATCATTGACAGACTATTATCATTCCATTATTGGAGATTATTGGAAGAACATTAAGATTATCCAAAGACCGTTTCTATCATTGAAAAACTTTTGAAATCACCTACCACTTGCAGAAAGACCGCTCAATGTTAAAAGTTGTTAAGTGTCTGGATCCAATATACTACAACTTGAATTGGTGTGGGATAAATTAGCTGCTGAAAGGTAAGAAGATGGCCACCATTAACAGCTCGTCTATCAAACAATTAAATCTAACCTCTAACAAATACCAGGAAGGACCCACTTGTAACCTGGAATGTGTATTGAAAATCAGAATGTCAGAAAAGAAATTGAAAAGCTTGCCTTTTTGAAAGCCCCAAAATTTCAATCTTAATAAAATTGATTATTTATTTTTTGTCTATCAGTAATCGTGGTCTGTTTGTGAAGACTTTCAGATCCGAACTGTTGTTGTGGTGTGCTAGGAGGACACAACATAGTACATTTAACCGTGGCCTACCAAACAGCTGGTGCAGCCGACCAACTCTAGCCATAGGCCACAATGAGAATGTCTTGTCCGAAATTCATTGTTGAGGCCCTGTACTAATCACCTGTCTTAAACGAACAGAAACGATTGCACCATAAACAAGGCAAAATCATTGAACATGGTGCAAATTAAACCATTGGGAATTTGACATAGTAACACATGACGCTCTTTTTTTGCTGTTTTAGAAACAGACTGATGATTTAATAATAGTTTATTGAAAGTTGTTTACAAACAAATATCTAACTGTGTACATCTCTTTAGTTTTTCTAGGAAATACGAATGTATATTGTGCGATTGTAATTTTTCCTTAGTCCCTTGAGTGGTAGTTCATAAGAAAGCCAATGTCAAAGGGAAACTATAATTCATTATTGGGTTGCTTAATTTAGGAAGTTGTTGTTTGGCTTCATACAACTTCAGGAAATGTAACTGTAACTAAAAGTATAGTGTATGAGCCTCCCATGGATTTTTTTTGTAACAATTGTAATTTTACACAAGTTCTTGAATTATAGTTGACAATCCACACTATGCAGTTGTATGTATTATATTACTAATTATTGTAGAACCAAGAACAGAGAGAAATTGTTTTTCATTCTGTGTAAAATATGGAGAATGGAAGTTTTTAAAAACTTTATATATATGTATATATATATATATATATATATATTAGTAGCAAAGCAAAGTACTGCAGGAACATCGAATAGTCATCATCACTGCGGGGTTTTTCAAAATGAAAGTGACCTTTACTTAAGTGATACCAGCAGAAACTGTTTTCATATAATTCAATCATCAGGTGAGAAGGCGCGATAATCTCACCTGATAATTGAATTATATGACGTCAGTGTACTGATTTTTCACCTGATGATTGAATTATATGACGTCAGTGTTTCGTGTACCAAAATTATCAGGTGAGAAGGCGTCAGCATGGCATAAGTTGCAAACGGTGCAAGATCCCAAAACTATGACGGACTTATGTGAAACAACATGAAGTAAGAACTTGACTTTGGAATATATCAAGCATAGCATAGCAGGATTTTCAATTTTTTGTGTAGCTTTCCTTTAACAATGGTTTATTGGAAGTGGTTCACAAACCAATATCGAACAGTGGACTCTTAGAATATTGATTTCTAGGAAATACGAATGTATATTGTGAGAATGTAATGTTTTGTTCTGGATAACTAATTTTCCTTAGTCCCTTGAGTGGTAGTTCATAAGTAAGCCAATGTCAAAGGGAAACTATAATTTATTATTGGCTTGCTTCTTTGCTTATTTTCAGAAGTTGTTTGGCGTCATACAACTTCAAAAAATGTAACTGAAACTAAAAGTATAGTGTATGAGCCACTCATTAATTTTTTATATCAGTTGTTATTTTACACAAGTTCTTAGTGATATCAGCAGTAAGTTTTTTCCCTTTTTCTAGCATTGCAACAGTTTTAGGTTGCTATAACTATTTCTGTAACAGTCAGGGAACTTAGTGTTTTAGACGATTTGGAGGTTGTTCAAGGTGGTTTAGTGAGTGTACATGAGACAAGACACAGCTTACGCTTGTAAGGTTGAGAATGATACTCTTTGTGGTCAAACATGTACCAAATGTCAAACTTTCGGTCCTGAAAAAAGGAATTTCAACGAACTAGGAAGACAGTGCAAACCACGGTTTAACTTAGAGTTGACGATGTGCTTCATCATTGACCAAAGTATACATAAAAGCTAAAAAATACATCTGAATATCATTGATGGTTCAAGCTTGTACATTAGGCACTATCTTTGGACATGCCATTGTGACACATGTCGTGTGTTTGAATATGACGTCACGACTACTATGTCGGTTGGTTGAACCTGGGAGTCTGATTTTTGAACTTACAGGTGTTGGACATGATCACATGACAGACAAATTGAAATCTATATCCCATGTTTAACCGGCCAACATGGTGGACAATACTTACGTCGTAGTCACGTGAGTGTACATAACGCAAGCTGCAGTATGTCAGGGTTTCTTCACGTTTTACTATGCGGCTTTTTGTAATGGTCTCTTTTTTATAATCAATGACAAGATTTTGAATTCATCGTTCAGTGATTCTACAAATAATTAGGGAGCCATGCTGTTGTCCCATGTGTTAACTTGTACCAAGGAGGTTATTCTAATATCCTTGCTTGTACAACACTTTCTGTATTGTCGTCATCATTTCTATTGTAAATTACATCTGAATACTAATGATGAAGACATTTGCCTTGAAAGAATTTTTATTGGAGTCTAAATTCAAATTGCGAGTGACATTGAAATGGATGTGGTTGTTTTGCTGGTTGTAAAGCTCCACATATTTCACACCAATGACTTTGTTATTTTAAGAATGTAGTAACCACCACTCACAACATCATGAATGAAACTCAACGACATTTAGAATTCTGTATTTTCCCAAATATATACAATACAAACGTCCCAATTTTTCAACTTGCACACCAATGTATCCACTGCTAATCATTGTTGACCTTGTTTTTCTAGTAAAGTACATGTGGAGATTAATTACAAATAAATTATTTGCTTGGGATACATTTGTATGTAACTCCAAATCTGATCATTGACCGTTGTAACGGTTATACATGTAGAGTAAAGTACACATGGAGATTAATTACAAAGATGTTATTTGCTTGCAATTGGGATACATTTGTATGTAACTCCAAGTCTGATCTTTGACCGTTGTAACAGTTATATATGTATATATAATTGGAATGTATTTTGCTGGTTGAAAAATCTCAGTTGACTACTGAGATTATAGCACATTTTCGTCTATCCCTGCTTTTTGTTCTTCTTTTACTGGACCTTTACCACCTGATAAGCTTTAGTAGATAGTTTTAAACAATGTTTGGAATGAAAACAGTTATTCTTCTTTCATAACTAGAACGGTGTTAACGACTAGGTCTGTCTAAATATCTAAATGAAACAGGAACCAAATTTACTTTATATGAAGTACATTTATGAAAATATCGTACTATATATACGTCAAAGGTTAAATTTGATAAACCTGATACACCGGTTCAAAAGGTCGGAGTGTAGTCCACCCCTGAACGCTTAATGCGCCCTTCTTCGTAGTTACAGTAAGCTTGAAAGTCTGCAAGGGGGTTCCGATAACGCTAGATCATGCCACGCTACGCATTACGCTAGATTATGGAAATCAATTACGCAAAATCTGGTTTTACCGCTACGAATTATGAGGATGATAAAGCATACCTTACAAAACAGAGTAAATCAAGATAGCTTGCATCAAAATGACGCAAAATCGAAGCATGATGACCCGTTTATTCATATTCAAAAGTTAGTGAGAAAAATAATCACTAGACAACAGTTAACACAAGGCCGATTCCGAGTTTGGCCATTAATAGTACTGCAACTTTTGACTCTGGCCCTGCTTTAAACACTTTTACCAACTTGGAAATCCTAATTCCTAATTCAGAAGTAGAAACATATACGTTATGGCTGGAACATAAGACAATGGGAGTAAATTGCCCAGGCTATGTTAACATGTTAGAAATGATAACCAGTGGATTTTGAAATCATTTTACTACAAATATTAGCCGTTATCGTCCAAAGTACAGGTTATCTCACGAGTGTCTTTGGTTAAAGTACTTTTTTTCTGCTGCAGAATAATTGCATTTGACCAGAGTGTTTTCGAATATTAAGTACACGTAGGTTGGACCTAGCAGCCGTTTTGTATCCACACTCTTCACCGATGTAGCGCTTCGCATCCGTGTGTTTTATAATGATGTGTTTAGAGTACTTTTCTGTGCAGCGGAATAGTTGCACTGGTCACATTTGTAAGTTTTGCACCTGTATGATTGGTCATATGCCGGGTCAGTTTTGACCTGTCAGCCGTCCTGTATCCGCGCTCCCCACACATGTAGGGTTTCTCATCTGTATGTTTGGTCATATGTCGGGTCAAGGATGACCTGTCAGCCGTCCTATATTCACACTCCCCGCGCATGTAGGACTACTTCCCTGTATGTTTTTTCATGTGTTGGGATAGGTAAGTCCTGATAGCAGTCCTGTATCCACATTCCCCGCACATGTAGGGTTTCTCACCAGTGTGTTTAGTATTAACGTGTCGGTCTAATTCACCTTTATGTGCAGTAGAATAGTCACACTGGTCGCAAGTGTAGGGTTTTTCACCAGTATGTGTTCTCATATGCCGGGATAGAGCTTCCCTGTGAGCCGTCCTGTATCCACACTCCCCACACATGTAGGGTTTTTCACCTGTGTGTTTTGTCATGACCTGTCGTTTTAAATCTTTTTTCTGTGCAGCAGAATAGTCACACTGATCGCATTTGAAAGGTTTTTCCCCTGTATGTTTTCGTATATGCCGTGCGAGATAGTCCTTACGTGTTGTACTGTAGCTACAGTCCGCACATGTGTAAGGTTTTTCACCAGTATGTGTTCTCATATGCCGGGATAGAGCTACCTTGTGAGCCGTCATGAACCCACACTCCTCACACTTGTAGGGCTTCTCATCTGTGTGCTTCAGCATGCCGTGTCTTTCTAAATAACCTTTCTGTGCTGTAGAAAAGTCGCATTGATCACATTTGTAAGGTTTCTCAATGGATTCGTGTTTTTTCATATGTCGGGTGAGGTTAGAAGTATCGGCCGTTCTGTATCCGCACTCTCCACACATAAAGAGTTTCTCACCGGTGTGTTTCATCGAGACGTGTTTTTCTAAATAATTTTTTCGTGCAGCAGAATAGTCACACTGGTCACATTTGTAAGGTTTTTCACCTGTGTGCCTTCTGATATGTCGGGTGAGGTCAGACCTATCAGTCGTTATAAATCCACACTCTCCACACATGAAGGGTATCTCACCGTTGTGTTTCATCATAACGTGGTAGCGTAGATGATGTTTCTGCGCTGCACAATAGTCGCATCGGTCACATTTGTAAGGTTTCTCACCAGAGTGTTTCCGCATATGTTGAGATAGGCTGGAATTCACAGCCGCTCTGTATCCACACTCCCCGCACATGTAGGGCTTCTCATTGGTGTGTTTTCTCATGACGTGTCGTTTTAAATCTTTTTTCTGTGCAGCAGAATAGTCACACTGGTCGCATTTGAAAGGTTTTTCCCCGGTGTGCGTCCTTACATGTTGTATCAGAATGGACTTACTTAGCGCCCTGTACCCACAGTACTCACATGGGTGAGCCCTGGCATATTTTGCTCCTTGCTTACGTCTGTGTCCTGAAGTGTCCGGTTCTTCGCTTAGAACGCCCTGCTGCTGCCCCGGGTCTGTTGTCTGCTCCCCACTGCTGCTTGTCTCGTTCCCAGGATGCCCGGTAGGCGGCTCTTCCAAAGGAGGCTCACAAGTTTGCTCGGCCATTGCTGAAGCAATCACATATAAGAATCATAAACATTCAAAATAAGAACTAATAGGTCTGAAAAATACTATTAAAGATATTGCCGAAAAGGGAAAATCTCTATTGGGCTATTCCAAAAAATAACTAAGGAGGGGGGGTTGATTACATAGGACTGGCCACTTGGACATAGGGGGTCACGATGTCATGGGACAGCAGGACAGAGGGGGTTAAAGCCGACGGGACAGCAGGACATAGGGGGTACGCTCATTGCGGTGAAATGTCCCCCCTCCTCAGTAACAGCCCATTCGTAAATGACGAACTTGTATGACTAACTGTATTACCAATCAATGACGACCTACATGGTAAGCACGGAGGCGGGTTTATCCACAATAAGATTTTGGTTTACGGCCACTTCTTTTAGTCCGTGCAAGATACACAAGTTTCAAACGGCATCACTGTTACTAGTGTCAGCAACGTGTTCGATATGAGTAGAGTAGAGTAGATCCTTTCGGCCAGGTAGGATGGTAATATGGAACTTAACAATTCATACAGAGCTAACACAACGTAAACATGTAGCCAAAAGATTCTTGATTGCATTTTGGACCTGAGATTTATTGGTATTTATCATCATTATGTTAGCCAGTCTGTTAGGCAATGCCTTTAGATGTTACAATAGAAGAATATTGGGTAATCTTTTCGCCCCCCTCCCCACCGTCTACGTACCCTCCAAGCGCACTCATTCAGTAAGGATAACCAATTGGGATAACCCTAAGCACGATCCAGTAAGTTGTAACAATCCGAAATGTCTTACCTTTCAGTTAATGATACTTTTGAGGTAAAATGACGCTTATAGAATGCTGGAAGTTTCGTCAGATCACCTTCTTGGTCAGATAAGAGAATGATTCTTTCACAAAGAAACAAAATGGCGGCCAAGAGAATCAGGTTAAAGGTCAATAATTCATCAACCTGATATTCAGTGGAACGTAGGTCAAAGTACAGTTTACCACTGAACGCGTTATGCTCCACATATATAGTGTGGCCTTGTGGGTTATCTATTCATGTTCTAGCACACACACAAAACACACACACAATAACATAACAAAGCCAAACCCGTAACTTAATGCTTTAGGGTCTATTATCCTCCCATGTACATGCCTTGAACTAAAGCTTCTATTGTTCCAACCATAAATCAAAATCAACAAAGGGAAGGGAACACATACACAGGACAAATGGTAAAATTTGAGCATTTATTTACAACCAATAGTAAATCAGCACTTACTTACAGGGTCATTTTATTTATCTAAAAAGTTGACCCTTAGGTATCATTTATTTACAATGTGGACTCTGGGTAGAATCTAGTCTGTTATGTGACAAACAAACAAATAAAAAAGAACAGGGAGAATGATAGGTTTTGCAAAGCTGTACTAAAACAAAAGATGTTGATCTTACGAGTATCCCGAACCCAGGTCTCTCAGTTATCATTGGTCTTATCTTGACTACGACACAAAATCAATGTTAAAAAAATCGTATGTGTCTTTGTTGACTTTGTGAGTAGAAGAACAGTCACGGTGGTCTCACTTGTGGAGTTTAATACCTGTGTGTTTTCTCATCATGTGTCGGGAAAGGTTAGCCCTTAAATCCGTCCTGTATCCGCACTCCTCACACATGTGGGCTTTCTCACCGGTGTGTTTTCTCATATGTCTGGAGAGGTGAGACGTAACGGCCGTCCTGTATCCACACTCTCCACACAAGTAGGGCTTTTCAAATGTGTGTGTGGTCATCACGTGTCGGTCCAAGTCACCTTTCTGTGCAGCAGAATACTCGCACTGGTCACATTTGTGGGGTTTCTCGCCTGTATGTGTTCTCATATGTCGGGATAGAGATGACCTGTCAGCCGTCCTGTATCCGCACTCCCCACACATGTAGGGTTTCTCACCGGTATGTTTAAACATAACGTGCTTTGCTAAATCGCCTTTCCGTGCAGCAGAATAGTCGCACTGGTCACATTTGTGTGGTTTCTCACCTGTATGTTTTCTCATATGTATACATAGGTCAGACCTCTCAGCCGTCCTGTACCCACACTCCCCACACATGTAGGGCTTTTCACCGGTATGTCTAAGCATGACGTGTTTTTTTACATCGCCTCTCCATGCAGAGGAGTAGTCGCACTGGTCACATTTGTAGGGTTTTTCTCCTGTATGTTTTCTCATATGTCGTGTGAGGCCTCCCTTTAACGATGTTTTATACCCACACTTATCACAGATGTAACCTGCATCTGTGGTAGATTTTGCCCCTTGCCTATCTCCCTGTCCTGTACCGGCCGGTGATTTTAGACATGAAGAACCTCCTATGTCAGGCTGGACAGAGTCTATGCTAGTCTTTTCTTGAAACAGAATGTCTTTATCTTGTTGTGTTTTCCTTTCTACAGTCCCATTCTCATTGCTGCGTTTCTTATTATCAGGATGTACAGTTGATAATTCTTCAGGACGGCCAGATGTCAGCTGATCCATTTTTGACAATTGTTCTACGGGAATATAGTAGGGAAATGAAATCGGTTTAATCTATCCAAAAATACGTTTATGAAGGTTAAAGGAGAAAAAAAAAGATCACACAACTTGTATTTACCATAGACTGGGAACTATGGACTTACAGTCAAAGAGGTAGTTGATGTTAGGCAATGCCTACTGTGGGTATACTGTTGTTAGAGAAAAATGATTTCGCAACCCTCCCCACCTGTATGCAAACAATCTGTACGTCTTTTGTTACCTCCAAACACACTCATAAAGTAAGGATAGCCCTGTACAGGCATGACCAAGTAAGCTGTAATAGTCCGAGAATGTCTTACCTGGCGGGTTATGATACTTCTGAAGTAAACTGACACTTAAACTTGCTGAAAGTTTCGTCAGATCTGAGAACGATTATTTTACGAAGGCACAAAATGGCGGACAAGCGACCAGGTGAAAGGTCAAAGGTTGAACAACCTGATATTCCAGTGGATTATATAAAGGTCAAACTGACGATTCAGCTGAACGCTTTATGCCCCAAGCCTTTATCCTTAATATACCGTCGGCTATTTTCTAGTTAGGCCACACCAACTTAATTTTATGGATGACATCCTCTGGAGTCCCCAAAACTAATGCGCGAGGGCGAAAAAAAGAAAAATCTAGCAAAAAAAAAAGATAAACCGGAGGACTAAATAGCTGGTATTGCCAATTAAACCACAGAACACAGTGTAACAAACAAACAAGTCTTTATTTGTTGGCATTGGCTCATATTAAAGTATTATCATATCATATTAGGAGCCCGGTAGAAATAGGATGGCACCCAGGCTAATATTAAAGTGCTTTTAACATGGATGATGCCTGGTTTAAACACCCATTTGTAACATTTGGCCGTTCAAAGAAAAAAAAAATTTTTTTGAGAACAGGCGAAAATCAATGCGCGCGCGGATGTCATCCATAAAATTAAGTTGGTGTGGCCTTAAAAAAAAAAAAAACATACCAAAGTCCAACCGGTCACCTAGCTATGGAGGCTACTGTACTCTCCTGACAAAGGTAAAAACCAAACTCCGATAAAATTTCTATTGCCTTCACCATGTATCAAAAAACCCACGAACAGAAAAAAGTGTAAACTTTGAGCTTTTAATCTCATAACGAATAGGCTGCCTACAACTGGCGTGTGTGTATACCCTAGTCTTTTGCTATAACCACCGAATAGATCCATCGAGTGAGCGAAGTGGATTTATGAGCTTGAAATATAAGGAATTCTTATGGAACTCAGATGAAGTAAACAAACGTGACACTTAACAGCACTGCAACACTGGGATTTTGCCCTGCTTTAAACACTTTTAACAATTAAGGAGACCTGATTGACAAAGATTAACATACATTTCATGATTTGGGCATGAGGCAATGGTAAAAGGCCAGGCTGAAATTGAAACATGTTACAGCGACACTTATTACACATAAGCGGTACAGTAGGCGTTATCGTCTTAAGTACAGGTTTTCTTACGTGTGTGTTTAACCATGTGTTTGCTTAAAGTGCTTTTTCGCGTTGAAGAGTAGTCGCACTGGTCACATTTGTAGCGTCTCTCACCGATGTGTTTTATCATTACGTGTTCGGCTATATTAGCTTTCCGTGCTGCAGAATAGTCGCACTGGTCACATTTAAAGGGTTTCTCGCCGGTGTGTATTCTCTGATGCTGGGTTAAGGAAAACCTTATAGCCGTCCTGTATCCACACTTCTCACACATGTAGGTTTTCTCATCGGTGTGTTTTGTCTTGACGTGTTGGTCTAAATGGCCTTTCTGTACAGCAGAATAGTCGCATTGGTCACATTTGTATTGTTTTTCACCAGAATGTGTTTTCCTGTGACGGGATAGGTGACACTTAATAGCCGTACTGTATCCGCACTCTTCACATACGTAGGGTTTCTCCCCGCTGTGTTTTACCATGACGTGTTGATTTAGGTGACCTTTCTGTGCAGTTGAATACTCGCACGTTTCCTCACTTAGAACGCCATGCTGCTGTCCAGTGCTCTGCTCCCCACTGTTGTTAGTCTCGTTCACAGGATAACTGATTGGTAGGGTTGCGCTGTTCGTTTTCTGGTCCCCACTAAGCGTATGTTTAGACAAATGCTGTTCTAAAGTTTTCTTCCGAGTAGAGAAATAGTCGCAATAGTCACATTTGTATTTCTCACCTGTATGCTGAATTCTATGTTGGGATAGGCTCCAACTATTAGTAGTCCTGTATCCGCAGTCCTCGCATAAGTAGGGTTTCTCACCGGTGTGTTTTCTCATGACGTGTTCGGTTAAATGGTCCCGTTTCTGTGCAGTAGAAGTCAGCACTGGTCACACTTGTACAGCTTCTGTTTTCTATGTACCATCTTCATGTGATTGGTCAGGTTTGCCCGTGATTTGTCTTGTATGCACACTCTCCACATAGAAAGGCTTTCTCACCGGTGTGTTTAGCCTTGTGTTTTCTCATGGTCCATTTCCCAACCGCGCGGAAGTAACATCACTATGTATAG
>NC_089739.1:1287136-1319642 GCF_035083965.1 Branchiostoma lanceolatum | reverse complement strand
ATTCTATAGTGAGGTATAACTATACAGAGAAGAGGACAAACTGTCGATTTTGTTTATGAGAAAAACAAATGCTGAAAGTAAGCATGACGTAAACGTTAAAATACTTATGCAAAGGAAAGACGCTTATTCAATTACAGATGTTCTAGGTGGCATTGCGGTTTTAGGATTCCCAATTTCTGTACTTTCGGCTATGGATAGTTCAATAAAACGAATCATAACAACGCAGATTAGATTTATTTCAGCTGCTAATGGTGGTTGTTCTTGTCCAATGTACGTACATGCACAAAGGCCTTGTTATACACCGGATACCATTAGGAGGAATATTATACACAAAGAGTCCTAAAAGTCGAAATAGATTTTTGCACCATTCTTTATCAACGTTGGTACGGTTTGCATCCCTTAAAACTTGCCTCGGATTCTTTAACTACGACAGCTTTTAATTAAAACGGCTGTAGGTTTCAGTTTTGTTACATTAGAAAAAAGACACAAATGCCAAACAAGCCTAGAATGATATTATAATGAAACTACATTCAATATGTTTTTCATATCGTGTGTCCCCATGGGGTTTAACATTTCTAGACTTCCGGCCTTGACTAGATAGTTGTCACGTCTAATTGTCAAATTTACGACCGTCTGTTTGAGCTAACCTTGAACAAGACAGCTGTTCTATATAAAGTTATTATTATTATATCATGCTTTAGAAACTGGAATCTTTAGCTCATCGTTTAAAGCGAAAAGACCTTCTTACGTCGATGAAGATTAGACATCCAGGTAATAAGATACGCCAAAAAGCAATTACTCAAACAACTGGATATGATTTTGGAAACGGTCAGACGTTTCAAGTAGCATCCACTACTTTTCGTCAGTGACTGTGAGCAAGATCAGTTGAACAGCAGGTTGTTGTTCAACTGATCTGCTGTTCAACTGATCTTGCTCACAGTCACTGACGAAAAGTAGTGGATGCTACTTGAAACGTCTGACCGTTTCCAAAATCATAACCAGTTGTTTGAGTAATTGCTTTTTGGCGTAAAAGACCTTCTTAATCTAGAACTTGATATTATATTTTTGCTAAAGGGTTGTTTTCTGCTATGAAATTTGCTTTTGTGCACGGATATATGAAAGTCAGCACGACTCGAATGGCACTCATAAATCATAACCGTATTTTCTATTGCATGACAGTCTAAGTCATCTGAGGACACGGGGCTTCTCGGAAGTTCAAGTACTTTGGATCGATGGATGTGACCATTGTTATATGCCAATCAACAACGTGGCGGAAAAATGCTGTGTTGTTTAACTGTTTATAGACAGCTACGATATTGCAGCTGATTCACCACTACAACAACAGCCAATGTATATTTGTCATAGATGCTACTTTTGACAAATAAGCGAAATTCTGTATCTGTTCGAAAGGAATTATGTACCGGAATTATGTGCCGATATTTTTGCAACCTTAGCTACATGACAGTTAAGTAGATTGCATCATTATGTTAATTAATCATATCCTTCATTTTCCTGGCATGACAGCCGAAGTCATCTGAGGACACAGGGCTTCCTAGAAGTTCAAAGACCTTCAAACGAATGACGTAACCATTGCCGTGTGTCAATCAACTGCATGGTGGAAACTAGACGTGTTTTGAACTGTTTATATGCAGCTACGATATAGCTGCTGACTTTTCACACACAAAAAAAAAACCCCAAGGCAATGTTTAATTGTGTAAGACGATAAACATGTCATAGATGAGCAAAATATGTTCCGATGGAATCATGTATATCTGACATTACAGCCTTTATATATATTCAGTATAACGCTATTGGATTATTATCTTAAGTTGACAGTGTAGCAATAATTGCTTCATTGGATAAATTATTGAAAAAGATTAATATTGTCTAGGAACATTTTTACAAGATTCTTTTATAAAGTTTGTTTGTCTATTGGTTTGGCTGTTCAACACTCACAGCCAGGGCTGGCCAACTAGCCTGTGGCTATTGCAAAGGGCTAGCCCTGCTCACAAGGTCAAGACATTTTATAAAGTGTGCTACAAAAGACCCACAAGTTAACTTCATCGGCATGTAAAACCGTATCTTGCAGTGCCTTAGTCCTACCCTCAAATGAATTATAAATGCTTTTATATATAGCAACCAAATGTGAATGTCAGAGTGTATCAGCCCTATTGAGTGTTACACATGTACCTATAATTGAAGTGTACACACTGGAGCAGCTGTCCATTGATGAGCTTTTAAGCCACACTCAGCATGGATCTTCCGGCATTGCTGTATTTTTGGGACTATTTCAAAGTGAACTGACCCTCGGTGTCATCTTATTTACCTAAACTGAACTACAGTAACCTCTGATACATGTAGAATGTGTCATGTCATCGTTTCTATCTGGCAATCACCCCCGGAAGAGTTTGTGTGCATCTGTTATTTTACTCAAGTTCGCCCTTCCTCAAGCCAACGTTGGTGGGGTTGCTGCGTCCTACATTGGATAAGATTTTGAGATACCCTTGAATTCATAATAAAAATGTTATGCAAAACGTTTAGGTATGACTGAAAAGGCAGCAACACACACAAAACGTAAACAGGATTAGTTTTCAATCGATGAAAATTGTTCAGCGTGCCTTTCGAATCGTTCGATCGCAGTGAGGTCGCCAACGCGCCGCGGGTTCAGTAATGCTTAGGTCACATTTCCTAACCGGGGCCCGGCCGGGCTGTTTGCGGAAACGAAAAATCAAAGTGTATGTCAATAAATTTGCACAAACTATGCTCTTAAATAATTTTGGGTACGTTTTGTGTTTTTGTTGTCTTTTATATCATACTTTTCGTTCCCAAAGGCTGCCCGGCCGGCCTCCGGGTATGATGCGACCCTAGCATTAGATAGGGGCTTATAATCCCATTCCAATAGGTCGGCTTATAGTTTGTGTGCTTCGTTGTCTATTAAATTATACTTTTACGTCATGCATGTTATTCCAATCGTGAAATCAAATATTAGACAAATTTGATCTAGGTCGCCGCGACAACGCAGCGCGATCGCCGTCCAGTGGAATGGGGGCCTTAACAACAAAGCATGTCAACGTCATGATTCATGACCCCTTGTGCGAGCTATGCCGCGTCACGTGATCCCGCGCTTCGACCTTTCACCTATAGAACATCAATCAAAACCGGTGACGTATCTAGAGTATGTGCACATATTGGGAATAGCTACGGGACCGACTTTCAAAGAAAAACCTTCAGCGGGAGGCTTACGGAGATCAGTGGCTTCGGCAAATTGGGATGGATGTGTCCGCGTCATGGGAATTCAATATCTGGGGTAGTATGAGGAGAAAACAATCCGTCTAAAGGGTTCAGAATAAATCAGTTACTGGTTACATGTTAGAAGTATCCGAAAATTCAGTAGCATCTAAGTTTTGAAATACCAACTACTTTTCTGCGTATTACTGCATACCTTAGATTGATATCATATCAAGCAAAGCAGGTCTTAAAAGGTTTCCTTTCATGAAGCGATGATACATTCTGTAGGCGTTAGAATATAGTGCGTTATAAACCTGTTAAGCGTCTAGATCTATTCCTCATATTGATGCCTAATATTGTGGACAATGCATGTTAATCAGTGAAAACCATTGATGAAATATGTGAAGAATTATAGGTTGCAATAATGAACGTTTAAGCATCCAAAGCTTACTGGTCAGATCTTCTGGTTAATTCTCAGTCCATTATCGTCTGATAAACACGTCAATCACCATTTGCGCGGGAAGCGTGACAGCCGGAGGTCGCCATCTGACGCAGGCGAGATTAAAGGCTTATCGTCCCGTCATGCCGTGTTGAAACATTCTCTATATTTATTGAATCACATGCTGACAGGCAAAGCAAGCATCAAAGCAAGCATAGTATTCATTTCCCTTTAAGGGCTCTAGATGATTCAAGGTCGCTAAGCGCAGCATGATCTAAGACTGAAAGAGTGTCTGTCCTGAAACGACATGATATCGTTCTGATTTTGGTGCCCTACCAGAAGATTTTGGTCGGTACCAGAATGAAAAGAATAGCATACGATAACTTTACAATACAACGCGCTCACCTTTTGCCGTATTAGGTTTCTGGACAAGGCTATATTTCATGCTTTAGGACGCGCAAACGTTCCCTTCATCTTAAAGAACATCCTTTTAAAAAAAGCTCGACAACCTTTTCTATGACAGGACACTGGTCATATCTACAAATTCTTGACGTCAATTGCAACTTGCAACATGTATGATCCAAAGTTGAAAACAGTATACAATGTGATGTATTTACTTATAACTTACAATCTTAAGTGATACTGTGGTAGGTAACACACCAAGCAACAAACAACAGCAAAAAGTTTTTTTCTGCTCAACGACTTGTCCTAATTAGATTATTTTAAATCTAGTGTAACTCTTTTTGTAACCATCACGGAGTTGGATAAAGCTGATAATGAGATAATACTTTTCGCTTCAAAGAATAGGTGCTGTGGTCACCTTTCGATGATGTGCAATTACAGTGATAGTTCGTAAGAGTTAACGTCTTAACATTATGGTGTATAAACAATCCTGATTATTTTTGATATAATCATTGCCCTTCACTAATCATCGTTAGTGGTGACATCGTCCGCATGATGATAACCTTCAAACATGACTATTTCATACATTGTTGTAATTTTGTCTTCGGTTGGTCTTTTTTTCGGAACAGCACACATCTGACATAGCCGTCGGTGCCCCGCCTCACATGTAACCTTCTGAAGCGTCGCTGATAAACGAACTGGGTGATTTACCAAACATTTGACTTATTCAGGAGACAGCGGCCTAGCATGCTTCACACGTCAAACATTGGCTTCTGAAGTCATCTAGTCTCCCCAGGACTTTCATTTTGCAATAGTAAACGACTTTATGCAGTATAGCTTAAGCTGTTGCTAATTGTATAGGTACAAATACACCAATACCATAACTAATCACTAAATGATGCTGTAATTGTGATTTATGTACAGTTGTGGAGTCGTCCGTGAACTGTCAGCTCCTAGATCCATTCAACCTTGTAGCTACTTATAGGTGGTCACATTTTGCGGTTTAAAATACTAAAACTTAACTTCAGGAATTCCTTTTAAAGGTGTGATTAACCAATGCAACAAATCGTGCCGACAGATTAATGACTTTAAGATGATTTATGTTGGTTTCCTGGAGTCATTCATAAGCTTTTAGCTCCTGGATTAATCTGTCCATGTCGTCACTTTTACATCGTCGCACCAACCAGTCAAGTATCACAGATTTAGCTTTCATTTCAAACCTGTCATTGTCACATAATTACACTGAAACCGGATCCACTAGTACTATAGCTAAGTAAATGCTTTTACCGTAATGTATATGCTTAATTTATGTTCTTGGTAAATCGGTTTATACCCGAGTTTCTAGTCCCATTTTAGTTCACTGTCCACAATCACTCCAAGGTATTCGGATTATGTTGCAACATAACCCGCGAGTTTCTTACTGAATAAAATCATCATCATCATCATAATCATCATCATCAAGGTACTTGAAAACTTGTACAACTTCAAGGATGCTTCCATTCACTGGTTTCAATATCATTGGCAATGGCAAATATCTTGAACCGTACGTAGACATGCAAAAGCGATATTATCACATATACTAAAACCGGTGTCCAAGTAGTAATTAAGTAGTAGTGATTTATTATCAATCGTTGTTAATTTGGCAGTTAAAGACTGACCCAAAAGTCATAGCTCCCAACATTTACATTGTCATAGTAATATCAACTGTTAAACATGCCGATAATAACGTTTTTATATATTTCAAGTATCGTATAATTTATCTCTTAGTTTTATTGCATGAGGTAAAGGTCGTAAAATTCGGAACCATTCAGTGTTTACTGCAAGGCCGTTTTGTCATGCGTTATTCCCAATAAACCAGTCACTACTAGTAACCGGCTTCATGCCACGTACAGTTTGAGCTGTCGCTCCTTTTAAAGCTGCAATTAACACATACCCTAAACCGTGCCGACTGAGTGAAGCTTAGATGCTGATTTATGAGGCTAAGAGACTTATGTTGCTGCTGCAGTCGTTACTTGTTAGCGACAACATGGAGTTATTCGGGTTCGCCTTTAATGTGAAGGACAGATATTTCGAGAAGTTCGGTATTTTGTGTTCAAGGCTACTCAATAATGCTTTCTCCACATGTCCTCAATGGCACTAACAAATGAGAACTAAGATCAAGGGGGACGATTTGCTTTTATAAGTAGGACTGAAAAAACCCCTAACGTTTAGACATTCCGTGATGTTTTTATGCATCCGCAATGTTGTATATTGACATGTTCGTGATGTTTTTACGTAACATTCGGTCTGTCCCAAATTCTGTGTCAGATTTCTAAGCAAGATTTATATGTGCCTTTATAACGCCATGCCGCTGTAAGTTCCTGTTAAACTATGATGCCCAAATGAAAAATAAGCTTCTACACACGCAACTGCAACGGTTTACTTCACGTTGTAGTTTGATCAATGTATGTACGAAATCTGCAAATATGCGAAAAAAGTTCGAAGAAATATGGGTGTGTCTTCATAGTTCATACTCTGATGTCACAGCAATGGGATGTTCGTGACAAAAATATCAAAATATGTTACAAAAATATATTTTTGGTCTTCCACTGGCCTATTTTAGGGAACACATTCTTGTCTGTATTTTTTTATTACTGCATTGAAGACGTTTGGTTGTGTTGCATATTACAAATACGTAGAGGAGAAACAATTGACTGTGTTTCAATTGGAAACATCAAGATTGATAATGGTTTTATTTAGAACACAACTTCGTATCGCTACAATCGCAGCCCTAAGGCTGAATAGATGTTGTGATTATAGACTGTTATAACGATGATATTATCGTAATAGATTAATATAAAAAACATACGAATCTTAAAGACAGCATTTGCCTACCTAGGCATCAAGGTCAAGTATTCAAGACCCCAAGTCATAATGTCAGGCTAGGAGTATCGAAATCCACAAAGTCAAGATCCTCGTTGACTATAATGAATGACCATTTTCGACACTTCAAGTTACCAACATGTCCGGTAAACAAAATAACCAAAATGATAGAAATACGGCTGGTCTTTCTACAGACGCCATCGGTGGTCAAAACAATATTTATTGTTTGTTTTCCACAGGATTTTTGTCTGGCTCTTTAGAATTGATTAACCCGGCAAAACCCGGCAAAACAGAAATAGAAGGACTGCTACATTTGGAAATATTTTTATTTCAATGTGATCAAATGATCACTTTACAGACATGTATACACATAATTGTTTCAGCAAAATGAATTGTTACTTACGATTTACATGTAGATCAATATCCGTCCCTTATTCTAATTCGGACATATTCTTATGCTCAAGTCAAAGCTGACATCATTATCATCAATTACCATTATAACAAATTACATTTTAGATACATATACACTACAGAGGTATGGCTGTTTAAGAACATTTTCTATTAACAAGTTCTATTTTCCGTTCAAACTATGGAAGCGTTATTGACTGAGTTTTTAACATTATCAATTATCAACCAATGGGATATAAACTGATTCGTGCTGCAAGGTAGGCAAGGTGGAACACTTAAGCAGGGTATTTACAACCACTTTTACTTGTGCACTTTACTTGAAGAGGAGGGGAAAGCATCTTGTGATTTCCTGGTGAAAGCTTACAAAGAAGGTACTGAAATACATGTTGACCCTCATTTGACAAGGATGTGAAAGTAAAGTACTTCATGCGTCTTCGCGCTGAAAGCTGTCATAAAAGCTGCTGACATATGTACATGTTAACCTCCAATTGACCCTCAACTAGGAAAACAAAAAGAAGCTGCGGACATACACGTTGACCCTCACGGTGCCCTTCATTTAGGAAAACCTTGAGAAGACGTATCGGTTGTTAAGAGATAGATATTTGAAGATATTTTAAGTGTCGGAATGCGGCGGTACGTTTTCAGAAGGCCGATGGTTAATATGTACGTGAGACCGTCTATGTCCGGGAATTTGGATTATTGGGATCTATGCAGAAATCTTCTGTGTTTGACGAACATTAGACAACCTAGATTAAGACACTGAACATATAAAAAGGACTTTCATGGCAATTAATTATGAAACAATAAGAAGATATTATCAAACTCTATCAAGGAACAATACTTCTTGTGCTATTTTCACAAAGCATGCATGTATCTGTATACGTAGGCTAATCTTTTGTGTTGACCTGTACTTGACGAAATGGGGACATATGTATGATAAGGTTTTTATTAGTCAATAACCCTCTTGGGTTAAGAGCTGATCCTCAACAACATAAGATATCTTTATTCGGCACACCTTAAGCGAAGGCATTCTTAGCGCTATTCTTAGATTTACCTTGCCGGAAGTGTCGGCTCGCGTTTGATCTTTCGGTGACGTCACGTCAGAAGACGTCTTACAATTTCTGTCCTTGTTTGTTTCAAGGTCACCACTGACTTGCGTCATCAACGTCTCAAGGATCTTCTTCATCTCAGCATCGGCGATTCTTCCTTCTTGAAGGGTCTCCTCCATGAGAGAAGCGCCCCCTGGCGAGTCCTTCTGGTACGGGATGGTGGCCGAAACCAGAGTGTCTGAAAAGGCGAGTTGAGCAATGGTGGTACACAGTTCGCGTAAACGGTCAAGTTCATACGACAGCTGGAAGTTCTGTACAGTCCATTCGATCTCTCTCACTTCCAGTTCGTCTTGAAGCTTCAAGTTTTCTGCGAAGAGGTGGACAAGATCTAAGCGTTCACACGGGTAGACCTCCACAGTTGGAGTTATGAAAGAATGCGCCGGGCTCTCGGCTTCCTCTTGGGCGGAATTTGGTGAGGAAATTGTTTCTAAATGTTGGGATTCCTCCGACGAGCCACCCACGATTTTGAAAGTGCCAGCTGCAGCCGCGGTGTCGGTTTGATCTTCCACAGCCTCGCAACCATCTCCGCTAATACTTGTAATTTTGTGTGCTTCTACGGTGTGGTTTTGACTACATTCCGTGCGATTCTGGCAAACACAAGCCTTGCTGCTAACTCCATTCTCTCTGTCGTCATTTTGAAGCGCTGGAGATTGGGGAACATTCTTACATCGAGCAATTCCGCTCGTGTCTTGCTCGGGTTCGGTTTCAGGGCCTTTAGTCGGTGCCATTAGTTTGGAATTCTCGCCGCATTCCCGGAGAGTCGCAGATTCCCGGAAAGCAATTCCGTCTCTTTCGCGAGCCGGCTGGACAAAACAATCAACGGTGTCCTCAACACCCTGCATGAGATTCTGCAGGGACGAATATGCTTGATTATATTTTTGAAGTAGTTTCGGTTCTTCTGTGCTGTTTTCAGCATGGATTTCTAACGCTGCAGGGGTGTTATTGATGTTGTCATCGCTTCGGTTTAGCAGTGTTTTTAAGCTGGTCATGTGTTCCCGCAAGCTTGAGCTGTTCGTGGATATCGTTGCGCAATGATCGTAGAGTGATTGAAGTAATGTGTCAATTTCTCCCTGGCGGTCGTCCATCTGTAAAACATTTTGAAAAAATGCACGGTTATAGTTTAAAAGTAACGGTGCCCAAGGAGCTAATAGAGACTATACAACGTCATTGCGGTGCCTTTAATTTGAAATATTCAAATTGTAATTGATAACATAGACTATACAGAGGAATACCCTCTTATTTTAACAATAACATATGATCATCATTATCATGATAACAAGCAATCTTTTCTCAATTCAAACTGTCAATGTTAATGTCAAAATAAGTTTGCTTTGTGTCTTTTTACCTGGCTGTTTTGTTCCTGAGTTTCTCTTAAAAGCAACCCGTAGTCTGTGCACACTTTCTGTAGGCGGTCAAAGTGATGCTGCAGTTCATCAACTACGTGCAAGACGGCGCTCCAATCAGGCGACTCTTCTGTCAGACCGCCATTTTTATCTCTGAGGTCTGAAGTTTGTGCTGAGCAATCCAGGAGCAGTTTTCTCGTTTCTTCAATCTGCAAGAGAGATTTCACACAAAACATAGCTACATCAAACTTAGAGTAGATCAACCATATGATAGAAATCACTATGAAACACTTTCAGGCTTTCAGATGGTAATTCATGCCCACTACTAGCACCAAACTAGGCACAGCCTCATTACTCGAAAGAGTACTTACTGGCTCAACTTCAAGGTGAATATTCAAGGTGAATGCAAACATAGTCAAACTGAAGTCATATTTTCTTGCATACTAGTTGCCCTAAATTGCACAAATTGAGTTGAATTGAAAAAAGAACAAGAATCAAGACGACGCAACTTTTCCAATGCCTAACCTCACCTTAGCGAGTTTCTCTTGCAACATTTGTAGTTTTCCACCAGACAAAGGCACTTGCTTCAAGTCAGGATCGACAACGACAGTCAATCCCATTGGTGACGTAGCCGTCCCTGATGACGTCATATCCAGACGAGACCGTCCACCATGTTGTTCTACTATCCCAGAATCCCCGTTTGTTTCGCAGTTTAAGTCTTCAGAAGCGTCATGGAGGATCGTCTATGTAGGTTTGATAAGGTAAAACGGACAAAAAAAAAGAAAACAGAAACTAAAATAAGATGATTAGAAGAAACATTACTGAAATGTAAAAAATAGCTTACAAAATTTGAAGACAAGAAGGATTATAACAAAAACAAGACGGATATAACACAAAGAAAGACAATCGTAGAGAGATTTATGTAGGAAAGAAAGTAAAGTAGCACTAAAACTAAGAACAGAACAACAAACGGGGGGATAAACTGGGAAGAAGAAAAGGATTAACATTAGTCCCACACCCTACTTACCACCCAAAACAACGACTTTGTCTCAAATAAGAGAGTGTGAAATTGATAGCGCATACTCAAGTGTTTGTTGTGCATTTTACGGCAAGTTTCTTACAGTGCTTACTTGTACTATTGCTTGTATATTAACATAGACTCTGCATGTTGCTGATTTGCAGTAGCCCAGGTGGGTGTTGGTCCTGGGAGATACGGCAAGTTAGGCCACTTATACTCGATTTCATGGATGGTAACTGTTGGGAACATCAAGTTATGATAAAAAAAAGGAAATTGCTTGAGCGGCATTTTGTGGCACATATGTTTCATCAATGTTTTGGTGCTTGTGTTTTGATCCAAACCTTAAACTTTGATACTGATATATACTAGTTCAAGAACAGATGACGTTTTAGTTATAGAATATTCTGTGGTGGGTTCAGCAAGGCCATACACCATTATGATTATAATTATGGACTGTGCTAATTGTTTTGCTTCAATGCAGCGGATTATAACAACGTAAATTTTTACCAAATCTGAAAAAAAAGAGTGAGAGTTCTAACTAAAGATAAAAGAGCTGAGTAAGAATGCGCAAGATTGCCATCCATAAAACCGAGTTTCGGCGGCATGTGTGTGATATGTGTGGGGGTAGCCAGATAGAGACATTCAGTACCATTAGAACTCGCTAGGTGTGAGATCCACGTCTGCTCTGCAAAGATCAGAGTGAGGTCAGAGGTTAGTGTAGAGGTCATAGGTCAGTAGGAGGACGAAGGGACATTGGCTGACCGGAATTGAACAGACCCGTAGAAAGTATCCTTGTTCTATTGCACTTTTGTACCAAGCTTTGCATTACCCAAGTGTGTTACCATTTAACCCAGATAAAAACGTGTTATTGGCCAATGGTCACGTGACGTTACGCACCAAATCACGCGAGACGAACGTGAATATGTGAGCTGATAATCTTTCTTATTTCTTACATTTCATGTAGTTATTATGAAAGTGAAACTACTACATTTTAGGATCGCAGAGAAAGGCTTGGGTAACTACAAAACTAATAAACAAATCATAATCATGACAGACCACTCATAACTGTTATTATCACAGACATTTTGAACAAGATGGTTTTACATGTGTAATCATGGGTGAACGTTAGTCGACGAAAATGTAACACAGATAAGCATAACGGCATTTCTTCAAAACAATGGAAACACAGAGTGAAAAAGATGTTCATTGATCAAAGGACATGGAAGTAAACACAGAATGTATTTCTGTCCTTCTTACTTTGGTCTTGTCCTGAGCAATCATGTCCTTCAGACCCCTGCTTCTGGTTGAGGTCTTCTTCGTAGGACTGCCATCTTTGGAGGACTTGCTCTTCTTCTTGTCGTCGCTAGGGGGCGTTATGGCACTGGCGATGTCGTCACGAGCCGGCTGTTTCCGCCACCTGAACTCCTCCCCGTCCGTCTTCAGCCCCGCCTCCGTCTTCAGGATTCTGAGTTCCTCGGACATGACGGTCAGCTCCTTCTCCTGCCGCTTACACACGTCGTCTTTTCGGTCAAGGCAGGTCTGAAGGTACTCTGGAATTACAAAGCAAAATCATTGCATGTTTGAAGATCCTCTGATGAAGAAAACAAAGCCATGTAAGTAACAGTTATCTTCCGTTAAGTTTAGGCAGGTTTGAAGGTAGTCTAAAGGTACCTGGGTAGTTGACCTTTTAACAAAAAAAGATCATTAACTTTCATTACTATATGTCAAATAGATTTAGGACGATCAACCTTATTGTTGCGCTTAGAACAACAATTTTACTGATACTAATAGTTGTACATAAGAAGAAAAAAAAGATTTCCCTTCAAGCGTCAAACAAACTGATCTAGTTAGGCACTTATAAACGTTGCCATGTGCGTGTGTGTGTTTGGTTGGTTGTTAACACAAAGAAAGACTATGTATACATATGATTCATAGGACGTTGAATATTGGCGATCAGGCCACACTGTGGCGCAGGACAGACCCAAAGATGAGAAAACGAAGGGCCACAGCTACACAACCGAATGTCTCACTCGCTATTCAAAGGATAGAAGAGGGCCTGCATGGGGGGGTCCCGACAACGCTCTACGCTAAATTCGGAGGGCCGGCTACGTAATACACTAAATTCAGAAAGCCTCCGTAATACGCTAAATTCAGAAAGCCTCCCTACGCAATACGCTAAATTCAGAAAGCCTCCCCTACGCTCTAAGCTAGATTATGGAGTGGTCGGAAACGCTCTACGTAAAATCAAAACGGCCGATTACGCTCTACGTAAAAGGGGCATGCAGGCCCTCATAGAAGAATATCAAGAATATAATCCCGACCCACCTAAGTGCGTCTGCAGTTCCTCTATGTTCTCCTCCAGCCGCTGGAACTCGCTTATCTGCCTATTCACGTCATAAACAAACAAACATACAAACAAACAAACAAACAAACAAACAAACAAACAAACAAACGAACAAACCCACCTAGGTGCGTCTGCAGCTCCTCTATGTTCTGCTCCAGCAGACACATCTCCTCCAGCCGCTGAAACTCGCTTATCTGCCTATCCACGTCATAAACAAACAAACAAACAAACAAACAAACAAACAAACAAACAAACGAACAAACCCACCTAAGTGCGTCTGCAGCTCCTCTATGTTCTGCTCCAGCAGACACATCTCCTCCAGCCGCTGAAACTCGCTTATCTGCCTATCCACGTCATAAACAAACAAACAAACAAACAAACAAACAAACAAACGAACAAACCCACCTAAGTGCGTCTGCAGTTCCTCTATGTTCTGCTCCAGCAGACACATCTCCTCCAGCCGCTGGAACTCGCTTATCTGCTTCTCCACGTCATAAATAAACAAACAAACAAACAAACAAACAAACAAACAAACAAACGAACGAACAAACCCACCTAGGTGCGTCTGCAGCTCCTCTATGTTCTGCTCCAGCAGACACATCTCCTCAAGCCGCTGGAACTCGCTTATCTGCTTCTCCACGTCATAAACAAACAAACAAACAAACAAACAAACAAACAAATGAACAAACCCACCTAAGTGCGTCTGCAGCTCCTCTATGTTCTGCTCCAGCAGACACATCTCCTCCAGCCGCTGGAACTCGCTTATCTGCTTCTCCACGTCATAAATAAACAAACAAACAAACAAACAAACAAACAAACAAACAAACAAACAAACAAACAAACGAGCAAACCCACCTAGGTGCGTCTGCAGCTCCTCTATGTTCTGCTCCAGCAGACACATCTCCTCCAGTCTCTGGAACTCGCTTATCTGCTTCTCCACGTCATAAATAAACAAACAAACAAACAAACAAACAAACAAACAAACAAACAAACAAACAAACGAGCAAACCCACCTAGGTGCGTCTGCAGCTCCTCTATGTTTTGCTCCAGCAGACACATCTCCTCCAGTCTCTGGAACTCGCTTATCTGCTTCTCCACGTCATAAATAAACAAACAAACAAACAAACAAACAAACAAACAAACAAACAAACGAGCAAACCCACCTAGGTGCGTCTGCAGCTCCTCTATGTTCTGCTCCAGCAGACACATCTCCTCTAGTCTCTGGAACTCGCTTATCTGCTTCTCCACGTCCTTCTCCTGACGCGCAGCCGCCATGTCCTGCTCGTTACCCGCGCAGATTCTCGCGAGATCTTCGTTCCTCCCCTCCATGTCCGCCAGCTTGTTCCGCAGGAAGGTCACCTCTTCTTCGAGTTGTTTTTTGTTGATGTCCTCTTTACTGCCTGAGTCTGGTGTTCTCGCGCTTTTTGCACACTTGATTTCTAGTTCGTATTTCTGAATTGTTGACACTAGAATCCTGTTGTCATACTCCATGGCGGCAAGTTTCTGTTTTGATATAGAATTGTCTTCTTCGAGAAGTCTGAGCTTCGCTTTGAGGTCATGGCCGCCATCTTTACCACGAGGTCGAAGGTTACCCGCCTTCTTCTCGGCCTGATATCGCGAGACTTGGGCCGTGAGATTGTGGTTCTGCTCCTCCAGATCCGAAACGGTCCTGCGCAAGACGTCAGCTTCCTCTTCAAGGAACTGCAACTGTCTGCGCAGTTCTTCCACGTTTTCTGGCATGTCACTTTCCGGGTAGCTCGCTTCCGATTCGCTACTTGAGGCTGACATGTTCTTACACCTCCCGCGGTACTTTTGTAGCTCTACACCAAGCTTTTCGTTCTTAACCTCCATTTCTATCAACTTCCGTCCTAACGTTGTCGCTTCTTCCTCAACAAGTTTAAGTTTCAGTTTCAACTGAGCTTCTTTGCTGATGTTACTGGATTCAGACTGTTCAGCTTGTTCGCTTTCACTAGATTCGAACTCGCCGTACTTTCTTTTATACTGTTCTAATTGAAACTGTAGACCATCTCTGTCTTTTTCGACTTCGACTAGAGATTGTCGCATGAGGTTGGTCTCTTCTTCCACGAGCTCAAGCTGCCGGCGCACGTCGGACTGAGCCTCGGCGCTGGTCGCTTGGGAGACCGCCGAGGAAGCATCCTCCGTATCTGAGCCTTTGTTGTGGGTTTTGGCCTTCTGGACCTGCAAGAGAAAAAAAAAAAAATCTTAGATCATTTTCTTATTTTGGGCTTGCTTTCAGTGTCTGTTTGATTGTATTTAATTATATCTTTTGTTTCGATGAAGACAATAACATAAGCCACCAGCTTGGCTTGATTACGTCGTCTTCAAGTCCTGGAATTAAATGTGATTTTATAAAAAAAGGAAAATAAGAGTAAACAACTAAACGCCATTCAAATCAGTCGTTCTCTAGAGCATACTGTCATTGATTTGTTTAACGTTATAGCTTTTGAACACATGTATTTGAATGTCCTAAATCACCAAGATTAACGGCGGCACCATTGACAGTAGTGACTTAATTACAGTTATCCTAATCATTTTGGAAACTGTATAACTCTTTACATCTTAAGTATTCTAATTGTGATTATTCATTCATTATCTCTTGTTTCGGATGCTGAAAACGTAGCCAGGAAGACATTTGTAAGGGGTTTCTATCTTAACGAATTTGGGATATTATACAGCACTTGAAACGTACGTGTTTTGCATAAACGTTTTTAACTACATTACAAGCAAGCAGGAACCTATTCCTCATGTAAATTATCGTAAATTGCCTTCGACGAATTCGATTACGTTTCTCGTTAAATGAATTACAGCCAGTTTGTTGTCAGATGACTGGGACCTCAGCTACATGCCTCTACTTTGGACAGTCCAAATATTGATATATCTGTGTGACAAGTCTACGGGCACAAGAATATTACGGATGAAATTTAGGTTAACATTTCTTACTGATAGGATATACTTGAAGCTTTATTAGTTAAACGCAGAACAGACTTTTAGCAAATTCTATGCCAATGAATCGAACATTGCTACCATAGCTTTAATCCGGATTTATGTTTTTCAGTATTTGAACGTCAAATAACATGCAGATCTATCAACAAGCATCTAGTGCCAATGTCTAGCATCATACAAAAGGCAAGCCAACAAATGGTCCACGGAATCTGCTTGTCTGAACCTACCTTTTTACGACGTAACATTGTTAGCCGATATATTTCACTCAATACCTTTTGGTTTACAATCTTGAACTGTCTAATATACAATCTATGGTTATACAAATTTCAATAAACCGATGTATACTAATTCTAAGGAAACTAGGAAAGGATATCAAAATGTGTCATACACCAATGACTTCATGCAGGAGACGATGACAGAAACATTTATTGCAACCACCAGAACAAGAACAAATAGATTCAAGAACAGTCCAATCCTTTATATGACCCATCTTTTGAATGAACAGTGACATCTAAACTTACGCATATGTTCATTGTTGCGAATAAGTCTCGCCTTTACATATCCATGCAGACCGTTACTGATCTGACCGGTTGTTTTAACTGCTTAGTTGCCTTTTAGAATCGTAATGTATCTGTCTCTGCCAATTGAAAGTATTGTTTGTATAAGCGGTATATAGTTGGTTTTTGAATACGACCTGTAAGGCAGGTACGCAATTCAGCCGGTTGGCTGCTATGTACTAACTGCTATGTTGTTTTAGAAATAAACCCTTCTAAAAAAATGTGACCTACCTGTTTTCTGAGCTTCTCGACCTCCCCCTTCAGCGCCTGCCGAGATGTCTCGGACTTGACGAGTTTGTGTCTGAGATGCTGATTCTGCTCCTCCACCCTGGACCGCTTCTCCTCTACCTGCTCCAGCTCGTGATGGAGACGGACAGACACATCTTTTGCCACCTGTGGTATCAAAAAGATGCAGAGATGAACAAAGGCCCGATTTACACAGGCACAAGTTTTCGGAGTCAACTTGGGGTTGCGTATGACGAGCTTTAGGGCTGCGCAAGTTTTCTTACTAAGATACGCTACTTGAGTGGCCTAGGGCTCTCCTTGCATAGTCCTGAGTCGACTCCAAGTCAAATTACACATATTGAAAGATAGTTCTCCTAAAACCAAAAAGCTAAGTATAGCTATGCCCTGCCTCTAACGTTGCTAGGATACCACGTGCTGTCGTCTGTCAGTTTTCCCATTGGTGTGAGGTATCCGATGTCAGCGTTTAGTACAAAACTATTTGCTAAGAAGTTCAAAATTGTAAGAGATGAATTTGAAGAACCTCTGTGTCAACGTTTTCAGTTGTACAAAAATAATTAATCTATTCTTCACCTGAAAGACATGAAGAAAAAATATTCTGCATCGGCCGGGAATCGAACCCGGGCCTCCCGCGTGGCAGGCGAGAATTCTACCACTGAACCACCGATGCTGCCTGAATACGTACGTACAAAGCTGACGTCAAAATTGTTTGGCTTATTCCCTCGGTCGATTGATTGTGCTGATCTCAACCCCTGGGATATTTTCTCTGTGACAAGATAAATGCTGAACATGGTGTGTATTCTTTACTCGACGTAGCCTAAATGAGTTCAACAATGCATTAATGAACATTGCCGTGCCTTGTCAGTGACGGAAAAATAATTATTCGAAAACAGCATACTTAAAAAAACATTACCCGAGGCTGGCTTGTCGGTTGTTTTTCCCCGGTTGAAAACGCAAGTTATTACTTCGCGAGTAAGAAATGAATCAAGAACGATTTTTCTTGCCCCCAGAGACGAGTCCAATGTACTATTAAGCGTTTTTATCGATCGATTCTGCCATTCCCATGCATGAACTTCCCCATTCGTATACGAATATGTGCAGGCGGCATGGCGTTTTTGTGTGAGGAAAATTGCAACACATCTTTTTATTGATATCAGTAAAATATAAGAGTGATTGAAATACTCCTTTTAGAAAGATTTTGCATGGATCGGTTTTGCACACATAAACAACGCAGTCACAAAATTGTTTAAGATGTATTTATCTAACTATATTCTCGATATCTAAAATCTAGATCTGCATTATATCTAAGAGTTTATATAATGTAAGAATCTGTCCTCATGTTAAAGTTGAAAATGTTTAGGAAAGGATTTACAATTTTTGGTATTTAGAATGCAAACGCGCGATTAGCAAAGAGACAACTATGTTCCTCTACTGATGGTTGACGCCTGGTACGTTCACGCCACCAGTTTAGCACAAAAGACTCCACTGTACTTAGTACGAAAGGCTGCACAGTAGGTTGGTTTTCTGTGATTTATCAGCGGAAAACATGCGCGCCCGGGGCCGCACTCATATCGACACGGGCTCACCCCCGGCGGCCATGATGGATCGCGGGTCATCATGGGAGATTTACCGATGACGTCAGAACGCGGTATCTTCCGGCAGACACAAAAGCGGGACTGGTGATAAGATCCACATGTAGTCTGTCAGTGTCGAGCGGAGCTTCGAACGGAATGAAATTCTGCCGGGGAAAGTTTTGTCAATATTACCCGGGATTTGCACTGTAATCAGTATCACTCTTGTTGAAAACAAAGACGTGTACGTATCTTTATAGCACGTCATGTGACGACAGGAGAGACACTAGGTAGGAATAATATAAAAGTGCTATAACGCATCAATAGATTCATGTAATCATTGTGACGAATCCACATATACCTCAGGCTGTAAAAAAGTCTAAACTGACTGACCATGATAATGGTCAAGTAGTAATTTCGTTTGTTTTTACGATGTTTGTTGTTGTTGTTTTTCTTCAGATGGGTACAAAAGAAATGTGATGTATATTTTCTGACCTTGGGATCCTGTTCTCTCTCATACGACTGTGATACTGCAGTATTGTTTTGTTTGAAATGTTCATACAAATTTTTGTTGTTGTTACGTCGATGTTGTTACGTTTGATGTTTGTTTTCATGTTGGTCAATAATAAAATACCTGTAATGTACTAGTGATTTTTCTGACCTTGAGATTCGTCTCAATATCTCTCACGCAACTGTTGTTCCCGAGTTTCAAGCTGCATTTTTTTTACAATTTTTGTTGCTGTTTGTGTTAAAAGAAAGAATAATTGATTTATCTGACCTTGAGATTCTGCTCGATCTTTCTCACACGGCCGTAAAATAATAGTATTTTGGCTTCACAATTTCCATACAATTTTTGTTATTGTTACGTTGTTGGAGGTTATTGAGTTGTTGTTGTTTGCATTTGGGTCAGTGATAAAACGCGTGTAATGTACACATTTCTGACATTGTAATCCTGCTTTCGTTTGTTTTTACAACTTTTTGTTGCTGTTTTTTTGTTTCTATTTTGGGTCACAAGAAAATTAATGTATTTTTTTGACCTTGAGTTCCTGATCGATCTCCCTGACGTGGCTGTAGTTCCCTAGTTTTAACTGACGGATCGACAAATATTGTCAGGTCTTGTTCAATCTCCCGGACACGGCTGTAGTTCCTTTGGTATTCTTAGTAATTATTAAGACAACGTCACATATTGTTGTTGTTTCTGTCAAATGAAAAAAATAAGACCCTTTGCCTGACCTTGAGATCCTGCTCGATCTCCCTGACGCGGCTGTAGTTCCTTTGGTATTCTTAGTAATTATTACGACAACGTCACATATTGTTGTTGTTTCTGACCTTGAGATCCTGTTCAATCTCCCTGACGCGGCTGTAGTTCCTTACAAGTAGAATAAACTGATGGGTCGAGAAAAGTTACAATTTGCTTCTTTTTACCATTTTAGCTGTTGTTGTTTGTATTCATTAGTGTCAAAAGAAAGGATAGGATGATTTTCCTGACCTTGAGATCCTGCTCAATCTCCCTGACGCGGCTGTAGTTCCTTACAAGTAGAATAAACTGATGGGTCGAGAAAAGTTACAATTTGCTTCTTTTTACCATTTTAGCTGTTGTTGTTGTTTGTATTCATTAGTGTCAAAACAAAGAATAAGATATTTTTCCTGACCTTGAGATCCTGCTCGATCTCCCTGACGCGGCTGTAGTTCCCGCGGTCCGCCTCCACCTGTTCGTTCCTCTTCTCCGCCTTGCGCAGGCGCAGCTGCAAGATGCGGCAGTTCCTGGAAGTTTGTTCGAGTTCCCGCTGCAGCTGCCGGAACTGCTCGAACTCCTCTTCCCGGAACGAGTCCTGTGAAATAAACATAAATTATGTTAATGAGGACCCAAACACCTCTTCCCGGAATGAGTCCTGTCAATGCAACATAAATTATGTTAATGAGGACCCGAACTGCTTTTCCCGGAATGAGTCCTGTCAATGCAACATAAATTATGTTAATGAGGACCCGAACTGCTTTTCCCGGAATGAGTCCTGTCAATGCAACATAAATTATGTTAATGAGGACCCGAACTGCTTTTCCCGGAATGAGTCCTGTCAATGCAACATAAATTATGTTAATGAGGAACCAAACTCATCTTCCCGGAACGATCCCTGTTGATGTAACATAATTGGGTTTTGTAAACGTAACATAAATTATGTTAATGAGGAATCAGTGGTTCCTGGAAGTTTGTTCGAGCTCCCGCTGCAGCTGCCGGAACTGTTCGAACTCCTCTTCCCGGAAAGAGCCTTGTTGGTGGCATGAATTATGCTAATGAAGAATCAGCAGTTCATTAAAGTGTGTTACTGTGTGGTCAAGATGGAATTACCTTAATTATGATGAATCAGTCCAATGAAATCTAAATCTCTCTCTTGGCAATGGGAAATGTTATTGTGCTAAGAAGGATTCTACGATTCTTGGAATTGATTGTTTTCTGGCTTTACTCAAAACCAACTTGCCGGATCAGGTCATGCCATTGGTCTTTAAGTAAGACATGATGTTTTCCAAATCGTTCCAAAGTGATGTAAGTTCAGATATTGATTCCGAGAGACAAAATTAGACATTTCCGTAATCATTCACTCACTATTAATTATTAATGACGATGACTAAGCTGATTAGGTATCAGATATGCTTGTACCTTTTTACTGCATTCACTAATTCTACCACAGTTATCACAGTTTAACCGAAGAAATATAAAGATTTCAGGTTGTATGTAAAGATTTAATGATACAGAATAAATTAGAAAATGGATATTTATGGAAGAAATTGTAACACATTAAAGACATTTCTAGAGTAAAAATATGATATACAATAAACATCTCACCTTTGATTCATTTAATACTTCGGAACTTAGGCAATATCTGCTTGAGAATTCAAAAACTTTTTTGTTTTCTTGTTTTTTTTTAAACAGTTATTGCTGATTAGCCAAAGGAAAGTTCAAATATCATCAAAAAATCTTCAATCACATTGAATGGCACAGAAATACACAAAGAATATATCTTTAAATCTTGTAATGCTTAGTGCAGGCAATATCTGCTTAGAAATTCTATAACTGAAATGTGATCTCATCACTAGAAGCAGACGTTACATCATGTAGATTAAGATCCACGAGAAATCTTTAGAGAGATGACATCGTCTGCATGCTTTTAGCTTAAGTACTTCTGCGGGCAGAGATCACATGATCATGATGGAGCAGCTCGGTAATTCCTCTTAGCTGCTGAAGGGTGAAGGGTCACGGCACGCAAAATCGATATATGTCGTAAAATCAGGATATTTACGACATACGGCAGTAACCCCGGGGGTGTAAGCAAACAGAAGCATCTGTGCCGTCGATCCGACGTTTGGCATAACAAACCATTATTCCAAAGATATTGGTTCGAAGAACAGTGTCAACATTTCAGACTCTGTTGAGAATAAATCTCTGTTTAGAATAATTCTTATGATAATAATTGCATAGTAAAACCATGCAAATATCGAGGTGTAGTTGTTTTTTTGTTCCATTTGTTTGAACAACGTTTTGTCATTTGTATTAGACGAAGATTACCCTTCCTGTTGCTTGAAACAGCATGATGTATTGCTAATGTATAATGAATGAGTATTTGTTTAACAATCGCGAATCAAATCAGACTAGGAAATTCATAGGGAAGTCACGAAATCAAATCTGTGTTGCTTTAGAAATAGTTACAGCTGCTTGAGTTCAAGCACGTCTCCTGCATGGTGTAGGAGGAAATGACTTCCCACGAGGGAATTACAGCGTTCCCAGTTTCTGTCTAACTCAGACGCCAATCATTCATGTCTGGATGTCATAATCTCCAGCCATCACCCGTCCATTTCATTTGAATTAAGCAGCTCAAATCAACCTGATCTCTACGGACAGGACATTGATCAAGATGTCAAGAAGGCTGTTTTTAAAAACTGATCAATCTTAGTTTATAGTTGCTTGTATCATATTCAAACAAAAACAAGAAAGAGAAACAAAAATTGCATTTTCTCAACAACTAGGTATCTTGCCGTATAAATAGACAAAGACGCTAAAAAATACAATTTTCTTACAGTAATCATCAATAAATCAAGCATAATGTGAATACCTGAAGATGAAACGTCAGATATGCCTTTTCGTCTCGAGGGAATGCCTTTACAAAAGGGGGTTGCAGGTCCCCGTTTCTGTGTTACACAGACGCCAGTGATTCATGTCTGATGTTCCTAATCCCAAGTCGTTCCGAGTCCATTTCATTTGTCGAAAACGCTTCAATCAAACTAAGTTGCAAGGACAGGCAGAAGTGCAAGATATGTTTCTTACGTTATACATGTATTCAACATCTAAAGAAATACACTACTACGCAAATGATTAATCCACAATTTATTCTACAAACAAAAGGTAGATTTGTGCGCTTTCAAATTTCTTATAGCTAGCATACACCCTATGCACTGTAGAAGAAAAGACCTAGTTATGAGGGAATTGCATGTCCCATTTTCATCCTTACCAAGCCGCAAGATTCACGTTTACCATTTTAATCCATTTCATTTATCCCAAACGGCTTCAATCCAAACTAATCTACACTGACTAGCAGATGAGCAAGAGCTTGTAAAAGCTGTTCTCACTAACAGATCAATCATTTATTATCCTTACATCGTTTTCAAGACCTAAACACTTCACGAATAAGCAATATATCTATTCCACAAATATTTTACTAAAATATAAAATTTGTTCACTTCAAACTATCATGGAATTTACCTTATTCGCTGTTGAAGAAATGGCCTACCCATAAGGGAATTGCATGATATCATTTCATTCTAACGAAGCCGTCAGATTCAGAGCCCATTTCATTTATCCCGAACGGCTTCAATCAAACTAATCTACACGTACAGACAGCTGGTCGGGTCTGAATTTGGCCAGTAATGGACAATACCGTAATTATTCCATAGGGGATTTCACAGCACCGCTATTCTGTCGAAACGGTTTTCACCGAGTGTATTTCAAAGATATACCATGACTGGTACTCAATTTACAGATATTTGTCCCTCTTTATGATTCTGGCTAAATATATCATCAAAGATAAGCTACACATATGTATATACGAATAAATGTTCTCAAAATATTCGTTTGTTCTCATATTATCTTTAACATGTCTTTGTAATACTATTCCATAAACCATCGCTTGTACTTGATTTACGGATATATGTCCCTCTTTATGTTTGAATGTGTATATCATCAATCATAAGATATATCTCGTATGAGATGTAGTTATAGTGTCCGTTTGTCCAGATATCATCTTGAACATGTCTATGTAATACTATGTGCATCTGTTTGTCCAAATAATATCAATAGTCATTATTTTTCTAACGGTGTAATTTATCTAATCATTATTTCATATCGATTATGGTTATGTGATCAATGACGGCATTAAGCATAAATACAAGCTCAAAACGCAAAGAATTGATTGTCTTTAACGCATATTTTTATCTATATTTTGCTGTACAAATGTACATGACCCAATATCGTTGAACATTTCAAAACTTTTCTTGCTTGCAAGTAGATTAATAACACCATATTCAAAGCTTGCTTTTCATGAGCCAAAACTCATCCATGTTAATCTACGGTAATACTTATTATGGGTAGCAGGTGGCCTCTGGGCAGAATTTCTCCAGAGGGTGATGTGTATTTATGGGTGCTATTGTGCATATATAGGTTGAATATGTAAGCTGACCTCGTTTTACATAAAGACGGCAATTTACATGTGCATTTACTGTACGAGTTTTGCGTACACCTTCAAAATGGCTGACTGGCAGCTTATTTGAGATTTGATTTATTCTATAAGGTGGTTTGAAAAATGAACATTGCGTACTACATGACCAAATAAAAAGTTACCTGAATATGATAATCATATGAATGTATAATCTGTCAAAAATGTTTCACACAAAGACGGCAATTTACATGTGCATTTTACTGTACGAGTTTTGAGTACACCCTCAAAATGGCTGACTGGCAGCTTATTCAATATGTGTTTTATTCTATTGGGTTTTTTGAAAAATGAACATGTCATATTATATGGCAGAGTGAAAAGTCATTCGAATAGGGTATTCATATGAATGAATAAGCTGTCAAAATGTGCTAAATTCTGCCTAGATAATGCTAATTTTACTATGAAATGATTTAAAAGTCAACAACTCAATGCTTAGGCGCCAATCAAGATGTCTCCTATGTACCAGGATAATGACATAAATGAATACGCTGTCGAAATGTTATTGAGCTAGCTCAGCTTCTGCCCTGATTTTGCTGTACGGCTATTGTGTCTACCATCTGACTATATAGTAAGTGTCTTACTGAAGATTTGTATATGTTCTTCACTCTGTGATATGAGACGATTTCAAATCTAAAATGACATTGCTAAGGGGTAATCACGATTTCTCCTATGTAGGGTAATCACATTCATGAGTAAGCTGTCAATAATGTAATTGAGCTATATTCTGCTTCGTTGTTGTACCTTCATAGTAACTTTGAATACACAGTCCTGTGTGCATCATCACTACTGTCGTGCGCTAGTGCTGGTAAATCCTAGTTGAAAATACTAATACTACATATCATTCTTATCTTGCTCCTAGTCTTCCCACCGTCCTTGGTGCTGAATAACGTTTTCATCACAACCGTGCCATGGTCTGTAATTTACGTGGATTATGAGGCACACGGGAAATTCAAATGATGGTTTTGATTTATTCAATGCACTGTATTTTATCTTCTTTGTACATCACACAATTCAATATATGTGGTAAAAAGGGAGCCCAAAACTGGTTACGATCATGATAAATACGCACACTAATGTTGTTGAAAGGAAAATTGTTCGCGTTTTCGCGTCAGGATTTATACATAGTTGTATATACCACAAGGATATCAACAATTTATCTTTACAATGAATAAAAATGATCTTGCCAGTAGAAAAAGACGTTCAATAATGCCGCGCTTGTAATTTATACAGACGACCCACCTTTTGGACAAACGTTAAAATAACTAGAGCGAGAATTCCAGCAGCATTGATTCCACGGAGGTCAGACTGATTAGAATCTTGTAAAACCGTCGTCTGTCGAAGCATCTCCAGGATGAAGATTCCTCTTGTCAAAATGATAACATGACGCCAACGTTATTTATACTTCCACAATGATAAATCTACAAGATGACCATTGTTTTTAAACCAGATACAAAGATACGAGCTTGAGTATAACCGGAGTACAAGTTCCCGTAACATTGATATCCGGAAATGTAGACTTCTGAAACCTTGAAAAACCGTCAGATTTAGAAACGTCTCAGACGTAGACGTATCCCTTGTTACAAAGATACTTCGGCGTCAACATATTTGACACCGCTACATTTCAAATGCAACTCTACAAGACAACCGACGTTTCTAAAAAAACAAGGAGAAGAAAGATACGCGTTTGAATACTAACCAGCACGCAAATTCCCGTAACATTGATTTCCGGGAAGGTCAGACTAGGCGGGAACATAAAAACCCACAGTCTGGCTGCGCGCCTATAACACGGGGCATTTCTCCCGCCATAATGACGTTACAGATGAGGCAATCAGTCTCTTCAGGCAGAAAGGGCTGTAACTTACAGGAAGGGTAAAGATAAGGGTAGTTTTGCAGTTGTGTGGATATTGTGGATGGTGTATATTTGAGTGGGGTGGGACAAGTAGCAACTGTCACTCGACATTTTGCATGTGAAAAATAGCAGATTTTGGTCTTATGCTATCCTTTTTTTTCTATATTAGATCTTTACGAATGAGGTTATCAGTCTCTTCAAGCAGAAAGGGCTGTAACTTACAGTAAGAGTAAAGATAAGGGTAGTTTTGAAACTGTGTGGAGATTGTGGATGGTGTAGAGACAAGTGATTAATTCTATTTCTGATTACATGCTCTACTTAAAGATCTGATTCTGTGCGATTGTCAAGCTATTAAATAAATATTCCATCGAACCAGATAGTTAATCAGCAAAACGGCAGGACAGATGATGCACACAAGATTGTTGTGGAATTATTATTTGAGTAATAAGACAAAATCACGAGAGCAGTCAATACGCTGAAGCATACTGCCAAGATTTTAAATCTCTGTATTCATTTCCCTCCTTGTGAAACAAAGACAATAAGAAAACCTTGAAACTAATATGATAATACTGTACTTTTATTATGTAACTATGCTTGCAGCAGTGTCACATCGCAACATCAAAAACATCAGAAAGAAAAGTAGTAAAAGGAACCCAGGAGGAATTTAGCAGTAGATTCCCAACACAAATGGATTGTTGAGGAACCCAGTAAGCCGTCTATCAGCTGTTTATCCTACATGGCAGCCTTCCAACGTAACCTGGCAGGTTTCCAGCGTGGCGTGATCATTCAGAGGGAGTTGTTCTTTATCAGGTCCCCGATGATAGATCTATAGAACACGCGGCGATTTTGGAGCATGATCAGACTTAGTTCATACAAGTTGTAACATTTACAATATCGTAGATATACTACTGCCAAAGTTTTTAGGTATATAACTGCAAAATACTGTAGATATACTATTGACATCATTACAAGCTACGTTTGCAATAAAAGTTTAAGTTTACATGTATATAATTTATTGTTTTATTTTTGATAAGAACAAAAGTTACAAAATAATAGATTACGGATGATACCACATAGTAATATGACCTAAATTACAATCTTTGGCGTTAAACTCATACAAGAACGGCGACCACAAGTCATTATCAGGCTTCCCGCTACCAGCTTTAAAAGCTTGCCCAGCGCGGCTCAGTTTTAATGAGACTCCCTGATGACAAATCTCCCAAAGCTTACGGATTATTCCGAGGCGTAGCGAGGATTGCTCGCCTGTTACAGAGAGATAGTCCTGGTATTTGCTTACTTAGATATTTGCTTACATAGAGATAAATATTGCTGTCTTTTCTATCACCAGGAGAAAGTAGCTTAGATTTTCTTGTTGACTAGTAAACGGATTGAATTTTATGCAGATCAAAATGCACTACCTAGTAAGCAACATTCTGAAAACTAATGAAATGTATGTTTTCTTGCTCAAGCCATTGTAATCGTCCTTGCTATATTAGATATTATTTCATAGTAGTTTCTGCCATACAACGATAGGTGATTGAGTGATTCTATTTGATTCTACAGGTCACATGCATTGGCTAACGTTAAATTAATATGGCGCAAAATGTTTCATGTGCCTAGTGATAAGTCCCATTCTTATTACATAACATGTGATAAAAATGTCATTGTTAAAAAAGTACATACAGTAAAAGACAGAGAAATTTAGTTAGGCAGAGATGAATCTGTCCCACAAGATGATAAAAACATTTTATTATATCATATCATATTATGTTCTATTCTAATTTATTCTAGTATATCATATAATGATAAATTGTGTTATATTATATTCCATTATATCAATTTATACCTCCTGGGGTTCCTTAAAATCACGAGATCACCCACTAGTCGTGTGACTGACAACGTCATGATTGAACCCTGACCGTTGCTAGGCAACCCTGCCCTGATGATGTCATAAGTTGCGGCTGTTGACTTTCAATCAGCCCTGACGTTGACCTCTGTATCCCTAAGCCATAACCCCGCCCCTTCGGCGCATTCCCGGAACGCCTGGCATGCCGGCTATGTGTTCCAATCAACAAGTAAAGTGCGCGGGAGGCTAAGGCTGGTTTGTTTGAAGGTAGGAGTCCATCTACATGAAATACAATTAAATCAAATACAGGAACAAAACATATACAATGGTCAGACATACAGTAGATTAAAGAAATGAAATATGATGAGCTTAAAAGTGATATAGATATGATACCGTCAGAAACTCAGAGTTATCTATATATAACATTCCCTTGCATATGATGTTGACCCCTGTACCCCTAAACTCTAAGATACGTATGCTTCGAACTCTAGTACCATCTCGTTAATTGCAATGAAGATGCAAAGTAAGTTGTTGTGGCAAATATATAGCTATACAAATAGAACAGCGTTGAATTCAAAATGTACCCTATGCAACTCGCTACTTTAAGTACTTATGATTAAGATCCGCATGTTAATGATATAAAATCTACAGCTGGTACGTACAACCAGAATGGCGATGAAAACATCACGCAGGTTAGATCTGCATTTTGACTTATAATCTTTACTCGAATTTTTCAAGCTGGAACACTAATAGCATATCGTTAACTGCAACCAATGTGTGTCAAATGTTATCGCAAGTATATCTTTAAACAGCACAGTGTTGACACCACCGCGCGTGTTGTGACTGCAGTTGTATCCTATGCACTCTAGGAATGAGGATATCGATACCTCATTAAATACAATCAAGATTCTCATGTATGTGATATGAACGGCATGGCTAGTGCGTACGAATAGAAAACCTTTGAAAACATCGCGCAAGTAATTTGGATGTGTACAATATAGAATGTATTGTCCATAGCTGCGCGCTACAACTATTTGTTTGTTTGTTTTATTAAGATCTCCATAAGTGTGAAATTTTGCAAAGTAAGCAGGCAGCCTTGGTAGCTGGTTATATAGTACAATCAAGATCCGCATGCATATGTCTATACTACGGCTAGTGTGTACAATTAGGAAAACGCTGTACACATCACGTATTTTGGATCTATTCCTTAACCTATATCCTTTACTTGACTTAATAGTCCTGTGTGTGGATGCCCTCAGCTAGGATATCTACACCTTGTTACAAGCAAACAAGTCATATCTAAAGGACATGAACGAACGTGTACATCACGTATACAAGAAGAGTACTTTAGACATCGCACCCCCCCCCCCCCTCTGCGAACTTTGGCAGCCGTTCAGAGCCTGTTTTGTAAGACGGATCAGGTCATTACTGCGTTCTGCTGCGGTGGGGGATTTCGGGTAATATGAAGTTACGGTTCCAAGTCGTAAACAGTCCGGGTGGTATATTGAATTCAGCTGCAGTGTGAGTCATACATTCATCACAAGCAAACCTTGCTCCATACCAAAGCACAAGCACACAAATTTACAATTGTGCGTATATTCATGTGCATATGAGTTGCCTATTCATATTTGTTTGCTTTAGGTAGAGTTTGAGGGGAAGAAGTTGTTTTTCACTTTGACCTACCGTTGTACAGCCTGGATATCGAACCGAAAAAATCACTTTACGTTAATTTTAAAAGAAAAATAAGAAATTATTCGCAACTCATGCGGACTTGCATATACGGACAAGTGTCCGCACATCCCTTACTGTCAGCTCCTTCAAAAACAAACTCTGTACATCACTCGGCAACAAATACTCTGTAAATAATTGACTGACCTACCACAAGTATTAGATGACATGTTATGTTGTATAATCTGCTAATCTAGTATGTAATATAAACCTAAGTTTTGGCTTGACATTGTTAACGATTTATATATAGCTTAGTCTTGTGCATTTTTTTTTCCATATGTGCTTCAGTCTTGTGATGGTTTTTGTTAAATCTTGTTTCTTCGATGTAATTTTACTTTGTGTATTGTGTCCGCCGCTATGTGTGTGTTTGACGCATGCGCACTTTGTGAAAGTTTGTATTGAACTTTGAATATACTGTTCCCAGGGCTAACCCTTTGTAATAGCCTTCGGCTAGTTGGGTAGTCCTGGCTGTACTTTCCTACAGTCAAATAAAATAAAATCAAATCAAGTGTGAAGGGGGCTAAAAACAGAGATTGTGACCGAAAAGGCACGTATGGAACGGTGTTCAGCTATCACCTCTTAGCACCTTGAAGTACGAATATTGTGGGGCCTTTTTTCATAGAATTTGTTTGGATTGCAACAACACAGTACAACATACACATGGAGCATCTTGACATAACTTGCACCAACATTACACAAAAACAAATGCGATACTGTAAATGCAAAGTTCGCGTGGTTTTTATTTAGCGCTAAGGGGAAAATTGAGTGTTCGCGGTAGTTTTAAGTTCGCGGCAGTGCTATACATACTGTAATAGTATTGGAAAAAATATTCGCGGTGGCTTTAGGTTCGCGGTGAAAAGTTGCCGCGAAAACCGCGAACATTAAACCACTGCGAACATTTCTGTATTTACAGTATCTCTTATAAATTCATTGTAATGTTCGGAGCTACAGAATTGATGTTAGCTCTTCCATGAATAAAATCCAAAGTAACGTCTGTAGTTATGTCTGTAGTGACGCATTCTGTAATACGATCAGACGTACAGGACATGGACGTGGAATAATTTATGACAATACGTCACTTCCGCTAGTTAGACGCGCTTTATCGTATCATACCAGCGCGCCTCGAGCTCATAGGAAATAGATGTTTCATTTGTCGCGTTCGTTATCGCCTTTTTTATTCCATGTTATTTTGTTGTGGAAAACAAACTACTCTATATACTATAACATATGAAGGCTTCGTTGTGCATGGTAGTTTTGTGAGTTCCAATATACGTCTTTGAAATTTTCTTTCCTCGCATTTTGTTCATACGATGTTTGGACATACATGTAGGGGGTTAATACTTTTTCATCTACCACTATGTGACAGCAGACATCTTTGCAAAGTAAATATTTTCTTACAATTTATGGTAAAAATGTTTATATTCCCATCTCTTCGCAGAAATCCCGCCTCTGCAGATGTTGCGGGAATTGAACCCACCCCGGGGTGACAATTCAGGCGGCCTGCTAATGAGGGTACCATCCCAGCGGTGACGTCATGCGTGACGTATCGCGGCAATGAAACGCCGCTTGTCACGCCAGGCCCGGATAGACAGGGCAGCGTTATGAGCCGTATAATGTACTCTACAAGCAGAGGTCGGTGGGGAAGATTGTGAGTGACCTTTTTATAATATGCTCCGTTTTTTGGAGAGCAAATGATAAAAAGGTCACAATCTTCCCCACCAACCTCTGTTTGGAAAGTATACAATATATGAATGAAGGAATGAATGAACTTTATTGCTCAACAATCGCACATGGTAGGCTTCCCTGGCTGAATTCACACCTACACGGCAAACGAAGTTTGATAAGGCAACGATTAACTGTCAATAGCCTTGGGCCTCCGACATATGGCAGAGGTTGGTGGGGAGAGCGGACAAAAAAACGGAGCATATGATAAAAAGGTCACAATCTTCCCCACCAAACTCTGCTTGGAGAATACGTATAGCGGTCAATAAAAAACTAGCCATATAAAAAACTAGCCATGCAAATGCTATAGTTTCCAGCAGAGTCCAGGGTTTCCATTGTGACTCGGGCTGTCACTTTTCTTGCACATTATTCATTGACCTTGTGTGGCTACAGTAGCTCCGTAAATTTGATTTCTACAGTGGCTTACTAGGTTTTAAGGTATTTGTGTTACTAGACTTCTGACAATAAAATCCTGCTATCAACGTACATACAAACGTACCTTCGTAACATATATGGTTTGCTCAATACCAAACCAAAAAAAAGCTGACGTCGTTTACTTTAATGTGTGTATTTCATAACAACGATAAAGAGCTTATTTTCATGTTACGCGTGTGTAGGTCATGCTATGTGCTTAATTATGCATCTATAAAGGTAATGAAAAAGTCATGAATATAAAATCACCCGTTTCATGAGCCAAACACTAAATCATCATGATACATTAACACTACATATCCCTCAGAATTGGGAAGTCACTCTATTCTATGCTCTTTACCACGCAGCAACGATTAAAATAATACTGATCTCTCGGACCACATTACAATGACCTTCTGAAACAGCACAGACACCTACGTTAACAATTTTTTACATTCGCAAGTGAACCAAATCGCTATCATTGTGGTGAGGCGAAACAAAGAGGTCAATATTCGTGCCCCCCTCCCTCTTTTCAATGACCGTGACACCATCTGTTTTAAGCCCTGCGCATCTGTTCATGTTTGGGAATTTTCCTTCACATACTAGCCCGCGGGTAGCACAGATACTAACCTTTTTTTTTGATATCTACACTGGGCTATTGGATGTTAATCCCCTTATGCTATTCTGATTGTACCGAAAA
>NC_089739.1:1172500-1287036 GCF_035083965.1 Branchiostoma lanceolatum | reverse complement strand
CAGTGCACAGTGAACCAGTCAGTATAAGTATTGCCCTGATGTAGATGACATGTCCAAGCTTGCTATGAACAGGAAACAGTGAAGAGCTGAGTGGAAGAAAGACTGATTGCAGCTGCATCTAGTGTCCAGACCACTGCAGCAGCAGAACACAGCTGCAGTGAACTACAAATGTACTACTTTTATAATTAAACCCTGCTGCTATGCAATGGCTCTAAAGACTCCTGGTTCAGCTCTGAGATTACTCACAGTGACCAGTGAAGTAAGGTTCGCCAAACGGCCACCAAATCTATCCTTCCATCTTGCAAAAGGCCAGATATTCGTCCTGTCGTACATGTCGACAAAGACGTAAAGACAGAGAACAAGAAGGTGGGACACACGTGCACGGGTGCTGACATGAACCATTGCCATTTTTCCTCAGCTGATCATGCGTGCAATAGATCACTAATTATACCTAAACTGACTTCTAAGTACTCGTTCCACCTGTTAAAGCAAACACTTCTTTACACAACAGATTTCCATATCAAACAAAGCTACACCACTTCTTTCTTACATGAAAAGCTATATCCTATATGCCACCAAAATTAAGATCACAGCACTTCCATTAACCAAGGATACGAAAACCTAAGTTCTGCTGCAGTACCAAGGCTGGCCACCAGGAGGCCCAACATCCACCTTCAGTTTACCATCAGGTCTACAACACCTACCCACATATTTGAGACGTATGGCATTGCAGAGGAAAGTAGAGACACGGATATCACCACTCTAGCCGGGATGAGAGAAGACCTCGCGGGACAATCAACAAGCAGATGTACTTAGCTGTAGCATTCTCCCGGTACATCGCTGAGAGTACGCACAGACTCGATGCGCTCTCCTAGAAACACTTCCAGCAGCACTTGAATACCTAGAGAGACAATTGACTCGGAGCTGAACCAAGCGTAACCCAGCACCAAGAGACCACGTATAGCGATATGATAGACGTTAAACAAGGACAACAACAACCCACATACCAAATATCATCGCAATCAATGAAGAGGCTCTTAACTTATCTAATTACGTGAATAATCTAAGCTCACAACGAGCCTACTTTAAGTACTTATGCAAACACTTTTGTACACGTTTTTAGCAGTAACACCTAGCTTCAGTGCACAGTGAACCAGACCGTGTAAGTATTGCCCCGATGAAGATGACAGACTGTCATCGAAACGTTGCCTCTTGTTAAATACGTGGTTGTGAATAAAGAACTTCTATTACTTTTTGTCATTCACCAACCTGATGAAATTATTCACAGACACAATAGATTATAATATATGCAATTCTTAAGCTACTACTAGTACTACGCCGGACACACATGCACATAAACACACAGACAGTCTGAAAACTATATCATATACTCCCTAACTCCCATTTTCATGGTGGTAATATGGTGCAAAGCTCCAATGCCTCCAGTGGCTTTTGAAACTTAATTACTTAGCAATATTATTACGCTTAATCAGTTAATGCCTGTGAACAGTTACTCTTTCACAAACAAACAAACAAAGAAACGACAACTTTATCAAAATCTCTAGTTACAAATGCATGTAACATAACAGAGTCAGACCTGCGAAGGTATAGAGAGGGAGCAACTTGTTCTTTGAGGTTCAAACTATAAAAGATTACACAGCTTTCTTAAAAGTTCTACTTACAAACACGAGTTGGGTAAGATATTTGCAGGCCCCCCAAAAAATCTTGCGGCCAGGTTGACGGTAGTGGATGTTTGCGTTGTCATACAGCCAGGCGTAAACATAAACAGTAAACACCACAACACGTTGCACGACAACTAACTCTCGGGCAGCCATCTTGGATATGGGTCATACCAAACACTTCTGAGGGGGGAAGGAAGACAGTATGGTATATCATCTAATTTATCTTTTCCTGCTTTTGAGTTGCACCAATTATTATAATTGTTATTTAAGTACATAACCCAGCATGCTTATTGATAAGAGTAGGATTCCGTCAGAGTGGCAGTGGAGTTAACTTACAGTCCAGTTTTACGTATACACAGCTTGTACTAAAAGACAGGTGTGTTACACCCTAAGGCAGTTTACCGGGTCATTTTGGAATTGCACACATTCAAACAAAAAGGATTTACTTCATTAGAAGATATGCAGGGTATTCAAAATTAGTCACCATTCTGATTTTCTTACATGATAAAGGTCATGTTTTGTTAAAATATTAGAATATATCAGTGTGAATACCACACTTATTGAAAAGAGTAGGGGTCCATCCCGGTGTGAGTGGATCAAATAAATCTGTTCGGATACACAGCTTGTACTGTTCAGTACAAACCTGGTATGTTATATGTATACACCTTGAGGCAGTTTACCAGATATGCAATACAAACAAACTTTCAGCAGCAAATTATACATTAGAAAGCTTAAGATGAAAATTTTCCTCCCAGCCCCCTGTTTTGACATCTTAGATATCTCATTTTCTTCCTAAAGCTCTCTTAAGGAATTCATTTACCAAGTCATCATTTGATAATACGTTTATTTCATCAGCATTAGTCATTTTTCAGTCAGTGTCCAGAATTTTGCCCACAGCTAACTGTTTAGCAGTGTATGTGTGTAAATGGCCGTGGCAACTCACATTACAGAATTAGCATATGAATGACCACACTGTTACACCCATGTTTGACTGCAAACTGTGTTTTAGCCTCACAGCCCTTAAATCCTTCTAGAAATCACTGTAGAAAAACAGGATAAGTAACTATGCATAGTGATATCCTGATAAATGATATCATGATGGTAGGAGCAGGTGTGTTTTGTCCCGTGGGTATTTGACAGCTGGCACAGTGACTGTCTGTGTGATGCTGATTTTCAAATTCTATTGTCTGTATATAGCTTAGTAACTAAGGAATTGATTCACTCATTATTTTCACAGTCAAAACAATTGAACAAAATGTAATTTTTCTATTCTATCAAGCAATGTTCGATTGAAATAATTCTTTGCCAACTAATGTTACACACATGCACCCATAACCTGAAGAAATGGATAGATACCGTGTAGGTTAGAAAAAATGTATATTTTTCAAACATATCCTTTCATCCTCAATTAAGAAATAAGATAAAGAATCATTAGCCTATGATTAACTTTCAGAAATTTGGTTTCACGTTTGAAAATACATTATATTACACTACAGCAATTTCTGCTGTATATATAAGGTAGAATATATTTCTGTGAAAGAAATGTTAAAATTGTAAGGATAAATAATATGATTATTAAACTCACACAAGTCAGATATGTTAGATACTTCCATGGTCCCCCTATGCGTCGCCGATCGGGCAGATACGGCGTACGTAGCAGGTACAGGTAGTCATATCGCTCCACGCAGCAGTATACGTACAGCACCAGAACATGGACAGCTGTTACCTTGGCAGTGGCCATCTTTGATATAGACCGTACCAACTCTCAGGACAGCAGGGGTGTACAGCCATGAGTAGAGTGATACATTTTATAACACTAGCCATTTTATATATAGTACTTAGTGGTGCAGTCATTTTAACCTGACAGTGTACATTAGAAACAACCTAAATGGCTATTGATATACAGTCAAACCTGTTCAAATGACCACTTGTTTGTGGCACCTTAGATAAGATTTCCCTGCCTGATTGACACAAGAATCCTGTCTATAATGTCCACCTGTCCACATAGACCAGATTTTATTGGTCCCCTGAGTGTGGTCTTCTTGGGCAGGTTTGAGTGTACATCACTGCAGTGTACTGGATGAACATTTTATCTGTTAAATCCAAGTCTCAGGTCTGACAGGATTTCTCCAATAGATAATCTCTATATTTCTGATCTCTAATGGTATCCTGTGACCTTCCAATAAGAGAATAAAATTGACTGAACAAAGAAATTCGAGACTGTGTTTGTTGGTTTAAGTAAAGGCATGGAGGTCTAAACCCCCTTGGTAAAGACAGTCAACAGTCTATAAACTCAGAGTCTGCATGTGAACAAATAACTTTTTTGTTATTCGGTGATTTATGAAGTGAACCTGATTTAACCTATAGGCTAATGGATCCTATTCTGGTGTAAGTTCAACAGTGAATTAAAAAAAAAATGCAGTTCCAAAGGAGGCTGCTAGAGGTCTGATCTTTAAGCCCCAAAACAAAACAAAACTCAACTCCAAAACAAACTGCTTGTATTATCACTAACAGACTCATTGATAATTTTGAGCTACAAAATTGACTTGTAAAACAAACTGTGCTACAAACCAAGGACGTTCTCCCTGCTGCCTAACTCTGTAACCAATAGGGAATTGGCTGCCAAATATACAGCTACTTCAGTGTGCTAAAGGTTAAGCCTTCTTGTACAAACAAACTCCCACTTAGCTTGAAACAAAGAAATTAAGAAATACAGAATGTCTCAAACTTTAAAAAAAAGTTCAATAAACACTTGTCTGCTATAATACGTGTTTCTCGAGATGATATGATAAAAGTAAACTAATTCAAACTTTTAACTGCTATTTGTCAGTTATACTGAATTGACACTTTCACCTAGTGACCCTTGGATACACATTACTGTAAATGCAGAAATGTTTGTGGTGGATTTATGTTCACGATTTTCGCGGAAAGCTCTTCGCCGCGAAATTAGAACCACTGTGAAAAGTCGTTCCATTGTGTGACTGCAGTGCTATTGTTTCAAATGCAAACCTCGAAACCACCGCGAACACTCTATTTTCTCCCTACCGGGAAATGAAAACCACGCAAACTTAAAAGCATTTACAGTACTTGATTAGAGAAATCTAGAAACCCACCAGATACTTACAAGTGTCCAGACTGTGAGACTTGTGGAGCGTCTTAACCACAGCCTGCGCACCTTTAAGTGCGGCCGCATGAAGAACATGCCGTACAACTCTTGCAAGATGTACAGACACAGAAATAAAACATGTACTGTAGGAACGATGGCACCGACGGCAGAAACCATTTTTGTCTCAAAGGTTCAGATTTCTTTGGAAAAATCCTCACAACTGTACAGTAACTGTTAACCTCTCATAAACAATGTGAGGACTTCTCTAATTTTCACACAAACACTCTACCATTATATACCAGTAATTTAGAGGTTAAAGACAATTCATAAAGTTTAACCCAAAATTCTGGATAAAATGACCGATCTGCCAGTCCTATTACATTTACAAGCAACACTCTTTATCATGATTGGGGTCAATGTACATGTACATGTATGTAGGTTAGAAGTCTTAATGATTAACTAAAACTACTAAAAGTTTATGCAAATCAGATTTCTGGGTTATTAGCTATCATTGTCAGTTAAGACATTGTCGATTTCAAACAAGAATGTTTTTCACTTTAATGTTATTGAAAACTCCTGAATGAACAAAGTAAAAAAAAAGTGCATTTAATCTTTACTGAATCTTTAAAAACAAATAAGCATACAAACCAAGGGTACTACGTAACATTTTGCAAAAAGAACATTCATATCGAATGAATGACTCTAGGCATATAGCTCAACTGGTAGCCGCCTCACAGTTGAGTTCCTAGCTTCAAATACAAATTATGGTAACTGGGAGACCCAGTTCGAATATGGGGAAGGGCATCCTGGTTGGAGCTGCACTTGTCTTTCAGATAGGTAGTCAAACAGGGGTCTCGTGATCGATGAGGTGCCTCGAAGATTATAAAAGACACTACAACAACCTCATTACTTGGATATGCATGTACTTACCTACTTGCTGTACTTTAGATGAATGATAATATTTGACAAATATGAATACTCACTGCTGTCCATACTGTTAGTCTGCCAGACCGTCTCAGCCACTGTCCGTTCCGAGGGAAGTAAGGCAGAATGTACCAGCTAGTGTACAACTGTGCATACACGCACACACTAAAGCACAGAACGTGTGTTACACAAGCAAGCAGGTTGACTGTGCACGTGGAAACCATTGTTTCCCAGACTTTCTAAATCTTCTGCATGTTCACCCGCAAGCGGCTGGCACACACAACGTAAATTTTTACGACAGAAGACTTACGTAACTATGTACATAACTATGGAGTCTGACTGTTACACATGGACAAAGTCCAGGAATGTACACACACAGACCATAGGCAACAGGAGGGGTATCCATGTGACCCTGTAGCATTGAGTCACCCCTGGGAGGTATATGGCAGAATGTACCATCTATTGTACAACTGCTCATACATGCACACACTGAAGCATAGAATGTATGCTACACAAGCAGCTGTGGAAGCCATGAATGGGTCCCCAGATTTTCTAAATCTTCTATGTTCACAATTGTAATTTCACAAAAGGAAAAAACTTATGCATCTACTAGTACATTTGTACCTAGCTGAGGGGGGGTTATACTGAAAGAATCTCTGCTGGAATCAGTGTTATACAAAGTCCAAGGATGAACAAATGGGTCCAGGTAAAAGAAGGGGTGTGCATAGGGTTTTTGACTATGCTTAGTAACAGGTGGTCCATATGGGGGTAAACTATATATGCTTTACCGTTCACATTTACACAAAAGCTTGCCTTCATTAATCATATCAGGCAAAATGGCTGAATACTTAGTAACTTAATAGATATGGCAAAAATGGTTGCAGAAAAATCATTCTCATTTAATCCAAACAAATTGGCAGACCATTGTACACCTGTTTGCAGAACTTCCATACAAGGACACTGGGATCAATGTACATCAGAAGACGCATATTAATGATTAACAAGATAGAAAATCTTTTCCCACAGACCTTACAAGACCAAGCCACTTACAAGATTCCAAGTGGTAAAGAACATGGAACGATACTGTAGTCCCGGCATCTTGGAAGTGTGAAGTCTGATGATATGTACTGTATGCTGTACAACTCCTTCAAGGAGGTACAATAGACATAAGAAGACGTGAGCGATACAAGGAGTCGCCTTCCCTGCCATGGCCACGGTCTGTGCAAAGCTTGTTTAAGTACTGATCATGATCTGCTGTGCAACGGTTACTGGGTGAAATTGGCATCTATATACAACTTTGGTGCAATTGTTTACAGTACGTTTATTCTTGCGGGGATTCAATTTTGCGGTACACACAAATATACACACAGACACACATGTACAGACAGACACAAACACATGCATAGACACACAAGCATACATATACGTGTACATACATACACACACATACACACGCAGACACACATACATACATACATACATACACAAACACACAGACACACATGTGAACAATGCATGAAGTCTTCGCTGCAATGGCTGCCTTGTCTGTACTATTCTGGTCTACTGTGCCATGGCTTAAAGGGGCATCTACTAGAAGACCTTCAGTGACACTGGACATGACAAGATATGATAGCAGACTTCACCCCCTACTTAATATCTATTTTTTAGGGCATAAATATCAATCAGCGATGTGCCATTGGAAAAGGCTGCAGACTTCATAGCATTTCCTCACTCGACTCACGTAGTGAAAATGAATACCTAGCTTTTTTTAGGGGTGTCCTCTCTGTGGGACTTTAAGCCGATGGTTAGAACTGCGTTTCAGAAGAGCCACACAGGTACCATGAGCACATAAAAGAACCCATCACACTTATCGAAAAGAGTAGGGCTCCATCCCGGTGTGAGTGGATCACAGATTAGTCTGTTCTTAGGCAAATTTGTACCTTAACTTTACAAAAACTGGTGAGTCATGGTTACAAGGTGTTAACTGTTTATGCCCCCCCCCCCCCCCCAATTGCAAGAAACCAAGAAAACAAAAACACCAAACTACTCACAATATTCCACTGGGTTAAGAACCAAGAACGATTCTTCAATCGTGGGATCTTGGACATATGAGGTCTTAGATACTGCATGCGGTAAAACTCCTCAACAAGATAAAACAGAAACAGAAAGACATGAAGGATATAAGGAGCCACCCTCCCTGCCATGGCTGCCACGTCTCTGGAAAGGGTTTTAAGTACAGATATAAGTGTGCATGGACCACTGGGCCTGGGAAAATTACTCAGTAATGTTGTGATAACGATTATGCACAGAAGCAGCTGTGGGAGCCATTCGGTCCCCAGATTTTCTATCTGTATCTGTATCTATATAGCCGGTATAACCGCCATCAGGCGTAAACACACCAGCTAAATCTTCTATGTTCACAATTGTAATTTTACAAAAGGAAAAGACTTATGCATCTACTAGTACCTAGCTGAGGGGGGTTATACTGAAAGAATCACTGTTGGAATCAGTGTTATGCAAAGTCCAAGGATGAACAAATTGGTCCAGGGAAAAGAAGGGGTGTGCATGGGGTTTTTGACTATGCTTAGTAACAGGTGGTCCATATGGGGGTAAACTATATGCTTTACCGTTCACATTTACACAAAAGCTTGCCTTCATTAATCATATCAGGCAAAATGGTTGAATACTTAGTAACTTAATAGATATGTCAAGAATGGTTGCAGAAAAATCATTCACATTTAATCCAAACAAATTGGCAGACCATTGTACACCTGTTTGCAGAACTTCCATACAAGGACACTGGGATCAATGTACATCAGAAGAAGCATATTAATGATTAACAAGATAGCAAATCTTTTCCCACCGACCTTACAAGACCATGCCACTTACAAGGTTCCAAGTGGTAAAGAACAGGGAACGATACTGTAGTCCCGGCATCTTAGAAGTGTGAGGTCTGATGATGTACTGTATGTTGTACAACTCCTCAAGGAGGTAAAACAGACATAAGAAGACGTGAGCGATACAAGGAGTCGCCTTCCCTGCCATGGCCACGGTCTGTGCAAAGTTTGTTTAAGTACTGATCATGATCTACTGTGCAACGGTTACTGGGTGAAAGTGGCATCTATACTAGTATATAGGTCCGGTTCTGCAGCGAAATCATCACCATCCTGCATGGGATCGCACACCTAGCCTCTACCAGGCTCCGCGGGATGGCTGCAAAAATAGTAGAAATTGGCCTAATAGAGTGAATAGTGTGCCAAGGGAGTTAGCTACGGAGAGAGGGTCCAATCTGCCATCCGTCCATCGAAATGGAACCTTACTGTATAGCGGACCTACCCTGTATAGCGAAGTACCTTGGCTGATTTCTACTATTTTCCCAACGATAGGACGGAGCCTGGTAGAGGCTATCGCACACCTGCAATGATTGACTTTCTTCATTGGAGTTGAATAGATTAGCCAAGAGTAGTTTATATATTAGCACAGCCAGATTGACAGTGCATGAAGACCACGCTGCTCCGGCTGTTTAACATGTGTACCGAATGTATAGTTGGTGCTATAGCGATTGTTTACAGTACGTTTATTCTTGCAGAGACACATGCATACATACACACACACACACACACACAGACGTGAAAAAAGCAAGGAGTCTTTGCTGCCATGGCTGTTTGGTGTACTGGGCAACCATAACTGGCCCCCCATGGTGCATCTAGACCTTCAGTGTCATAAGTCATGAAAAGATATGATAGCAGACTTCATCCCCTGCTCAATATCTATTAGACATAAACATCAATCAGCGATCGATGTGCCCTTGGAAAAGGCTGCAGACTTCACACCTATTTCCTCACTCGACTCAGGTGAAAATGAATACCTAGCTTTTTTAGGGGCATCCTCTCAAATGGGACTTAACTGTAATTTAAACGCAGAAATGTTTGCGGTGGTTTTATGTTTGCGGTTTTCGCGGCGACCGTTTAACCGCGAACTTAAAACCACCGCAAACAGTTTTCTCCAATAATGTTGCTGTATGTGACCATAGCGCTGCCGCGAACTTAAAACCGCCGCAAACACTCCAGTTTCGCCTTAGCTTGAAATAAAAACCACGCTAACTTAAATACATTTTACAGTAACAGTTTTAGAAGAGCCACACCTAGAGTCGTAAAGCACCTGACCCTGACACTGACTCCTTCCCGGTACCGGTGTGAGTGGATCAAAAATTTCAGTCCTGTCTTCAGCAGCTTGAACGTACTGTACAAAACCTGGTGCATTTTGACTTAAAGGCTGTTAACTGTTTATGAGAAGAAGAAAAAAAACAGAAAAAAAACTGGACAAAAAAAACTACTTACAAAATTCCAATGGGTTAAGAACCAAGAACGATTCCTGAATTGTGGCATCTTGGACACATGAGGTCTTACATACTGCAGGAGGTAAAACTCCTCAACAAGACAAAACAGAAACAGAAAGACATGAAGGACATAAGGAGCCACCCTCCCTGCCATGGCTGCCACGTCTCTGGAAAAGGTTTTAAGTACAGATCTAAGTGTGCATGGACCACTGGGCCTGGGAAAATTACTCAGTACTGTTGTGTTTATGATTATGCACCTGAAATAATTGATAAGTGTACTTAAGCCAACAGAAGGCAAGAAATTGGTTAGGTAACAGAAATTGGCTGGTAAAGGCAAATCGCTACCATATGATCACCACCCGGAAGACGGGTCTGTCTAGTGAATTTCAGTTTGCGTGGTTTTTATTTCGCGCTAAGGGGAAATTAAGTGTTTGCGGTGGTTTTAAGTTTGCGGCAGTGCTACAGTCACATACTGCTACTAGTACTAAATAATAAACGTACCGTCTGAAATAAGAAAGTACCGGGCGGATTTTGAGGCGAAAAAAAATAAACGTACCGGTACGTTTATTTGAGAGGTGAGAGTACAGTACTGGACAAAAATGTGCACTGTGGTTTTAATTTCGTGGTGAAGCGGTCGCCGCGAAAACCGCGAACATAAAACCATGGCGAACATTTCTGCATTTACAGTAAAGGCTGAGGGTACAATGTAGGTTTCCATTTCCGTGTAATTCACACCTACACGGTAAACGAAGTTTGATAAAGCAAACAATTAACTGTTGATAGCCTTTGAGCTTCCGACCAGGGGCAGAAGTTGGTGGGGAGATAGAGCAGACAGAAAACGGGGCATATGATAAAAAGGTCACAATCTTCCCCACCAACCTCTGCTTGGAGAGTTGGTTTAAGTAAACTGCCAGTGTTTATATTCATTAAGATGATTGGCAACTACTTGGTAGGAAGTGGTGAGGTGGGCGTTCCTCCTCCTTTCGGAGAAAAAGCAGAGACACGCAATGAAACATACAGATCTAGACAATCACACTGATAGTGATAACGTTAGACATGGCAAAGAAAAACATAATAATATTGGGCTATTCCAAAAAATAAAGGAGCAATTCTAATCACTTAAGATCGTGTCCTTGGGGAAAGTGACATAGAGTAATATTATATATAAATGTACTTACAAAGTTCAAGACAGTTAAAAACTTCCACCTTCCGCCGAAAGTCAGCTTGTGGGGTATCGGAGATCCGTAAACGTCGTTAATATACAGTACATCGTAACATTGTACCAGTAGGTGAGATACAAACAAGACAAAGTGCCCGACTTTTCCCGTAAGTGAAAGTTCTTGAAATGCCGCCATCTTGGTAATTATTTTGGGCTCGACCACTCGATTAAGAGGTAGAATTAGTTTTAGACAGAAAACCTTTGAACGTTCAAAATTCGAAGCGCTGGTTGTGTTGAAACAAGGACTTGAACTTTGTTCACACCACTGCACCAATGACATAGATTATAACATCTTATCGAATTATACAAAATACTTAATGATACGTTTAATTATATATATTTACAGATATCAAATCACATCATCTGTGTGCTTTTTTTGAGGTTATCTAAAGTAAAAGGTCGGAAAAATATATTACTTTTAATTTCTAACACGTTATGTCCTTGGTGGGAACATTTAGTTTTTTCGCTTTACCACTAAGTAAAATGTTATCTACTTACGTAGTTTTGGTACGTCATGAATTTCCATCTTCCTCCGAACGTAGATCTGATGCTTCCCGGCGCGCTGAAGAAGTCGCTGATGTAGAGATAGTCGTAATACTGCGTGCAGAGGTACAGGATAAACACGGCAGCGTGTCCAATTTGCCCATGAACTCGGACCGACGCCATGTTGTTTTTAGGCCTTACCACTTTGTAAATAGGTAAAACCAATATTTACATAAGGGAACAAAGATGTTAAGAAACAAGATATTCCCCCAAATTCTATCTAGTGATTTTTTATTTTATATTAATGATCAGTTAAAAATGAAAATTACTTACAATACCTGTCTAGAAATAAGAAAATAAAATCTACCTTGTGTTAAGATTTCTGAATGGATGTGGCCGCCCAGAACTTGGCTACGTCATTGGCGGGAAGGAAGGTCACTTTCTCCTTTTGGCAGACGCGCACAATTCAATTTACTAGATTTCCGTCATGATAATCATCGGCCTCCTTCCGTCTGAACAGACGATGGCACGCGCCCTCTCCTGGAACAGGTTCTCCGTCATGATAATACAGGCTTTTTAATTCATAGATAAAGGCATTTGTTCTTACTTTAACAAAGGGATGCTTGTAACCAAAGGTAGTACGGATCTGTCAAATGTTTTTTTCGTGTTGCGTTTGTGTTAAAAAACTCACATGACGTTTTTTTTTCCCCGTTGATTTATTTGTAACATGATAAACGCCATGGGCTTATGTTTCCCTAGGGACAAAGAGAAATTGAGTAACGATATTTTCTGATTGTTGACATTTTCACGTTTGAAATCTTCCATCAGCGGTAAACTGTCAGAAAATGGTTGCAATCAGGATTCAATGACCTTTCTTTCTTGGGCGCAGGCTACTATAATTCTTGACTTCTTTCTTTCTAGTTTTTGAATTCTCATACCGTGAATTGGACGAAAAACGAAGAAACAAAATGCGTGGTTTAGAATGGGCAAACTTTTGGTTGGATTATCTGGAATAGAAGTACTTTAACCGTTAGAATTATCCTAGGAGGTTTAATAGAGAACCTTCTTGATTTATCCAACCACTAAACTTCGCAATTGAAAGAACAAAACATAACCTATCAGAGTTTAGCTTGGTTCTTTATTTTCTAACATGTTAAACAACCATTTCTCCTGGTTTCTTGGCTTTGGTAACTTGATAGCTATCGAGGACCATCGAGTTACATCACTTTAAAAAGGAACACGACTCCGTCGAAACCGATGACGTAACCGGGGAAGACGTCCCGCCGTATCTGCTCCCAGCGGCCCTCGCTCTGCAGCGCCGCCATGCGGGGTTCTAGGGCTTTGCAGTCCTCCGAAGTCCGCAGGAGAATCTCCCTCAGAGCAAGGCAGACCAGTCCGCCTTTAAGAAAATGGAAATGAAATATAGAAAATTAAAGAAATAGGATTAAAAAATGCAAAAGGCATTGTACTACTACAATATACATTATTCTGTTGCAGAAAAGAAAAATGCGCTACAAGCCTCGAGTTCTTGTTTATCCTTTAAAGACACAAGGCGTTCTATGTATTTCACCAAAGTGTTCTTTTCTTGAATATCTATGAACAATAAAAACGAATTCGATAAAACTTCATAATAATACTGTATCTATATCTTATCAATTTTGCTGTGTCAAACTATTCACTATGATCGGAGAGGAAGTAATTTGTCGTCGTCGGCAGGAAAGCTTGTTTGTTTGAAAAAAAGGGTAGTAAAGAAAGAGTAGTTACAGTGTTTGTCTAAGTTTTTGAAAGCAACCCTCACCCGGTTTGACCACTCTGATCAACTCGTCCAGACAGTCCGACTTCACGTGGCCGTTAGAGAATAGGCCGCTACCTGTCACCACGTCATAGGTGTCTACAAACAAACAAACAAGTTTTTGAATAAAGGTTAATCAGGGACGACAATTGGCATTGTGAAGCGTTAAAACATTTCCGTACACAAAGTAAAGTGGTTAATTAGCAAGCGTCACACTTCGTGCAGGTCACATGACATTGGCTTTGGGTCATTCCAACTTGAGACTGATGGAAAACCTGGGGGTAGACTATTTACTTTGTGTACGGAAATTGCAATCTTTACAAAAACAAACACTAAGCAAATCCATTACTAAGAAATCAACGTTATTAAAGCTTTTCCATTTAGCTCACAACGACTTTTTCTTTCCGTTTTTTCTTAAAACCCTTAAGCTGCCAGTCCCGACTTAATTAGGGATACAGAAATATGCCTTGTGTGCTAGACCCGGTTATAACAGGATAGGGTATTCCCCAGAACAAAACAGCTTTGCGTGCGTGTAGCGCGCGAAGCCGGGAAGTTAGGGGAGTTAGCGCCGCCGGGTGTTTCGCGGGTTTCGTGAGGGAGGTCAGGGGTCGAACATTTTTGATTTTTACTTGGCTAAAAAACCTGGCAGCTTAAGGGTTAACAGTGATGAATTACATCCCTCTGTATGTTCAAGAGAACTATATCTAATGTTTTTCCATAAGTCTAGAATGTTTTGATTCTCACCATCGTCGATGTTAAGACGGTCCGGCCCCAGGAACTCCTTAAGGAAGTTCTTGTAGACGTTCTTAGTCTTGGCGACGTCCAGCATCTCCTGACTCGCGTCTAAGGCGTCCACGTTGGTGAAACCGAGCTTCGACAACTGTAAAAAGTCGAAAAACAATGACTAAAAGACTCTTTGTTCACTACCAATTGTTTAGGTGACCGGCTGACACCTTCCTTAGGGTAATTCTGACTGGTTTGCTTTGCACTGCAGCACAGGTGTCGCTGTTAAAAAGTGCGCTACCAAAAGTAAAGTCGAAAAGGTTATGTCCTAATTTCGGTAGAACAAGAGCGGGTTTGGTCACAAAATTGTAGGAAAAATGAAATGCATAAGAAAATGCAGATCTGAAAGCAAATATCGATCCATACATATTTTGCACATGAATACTGAATTTAAAAAAACAAATATCATAGACTTATTATAGAATAATTATAAAACAATTGCACCGACCTGAAATTAAAAGAAAATAGTCATGATCTTTACCCTTTAATATCAGGACCACCCCGTGCTTATATAGTTATTTAGTCGCCTAAAACATGAAATAGAACATACATGTATTTCATCCCTACCTCCACTCCTAAGAACCCTGTCCCTGCGGCCACGTCCAGAACCCTGGTGTCTCTTCTCTCTCCCAGCGCAGCGGCCACAGCCTCGGCAACCTTCCGCGGTCCGGTGTAATTCGCGCCACCGCCGACATGATCCTGCATCATGTAAACGATATTTCATACATCTAATTTGCATTTTTGGGGACAGTTCGGATGCTCTCGTAACCAGGTTTCACCACTGACATGGTCCTAGTTCATTTGCATTCATCTATTTTTTGGGAACGTTTAATATGCAGTGGGTGATCATCAAAGAGAACAATACTGGTATCCAAACTCGATTTGTTTTGCAATTACATCTAATTTGCATATTAAGGACATTTCGCAAGCTCTCGTAACCAGTTTGCACCACTGACATGGTCCTATGGAGCTAATTCAATGAGATTTGCATACATCTATTTTCTGGGATATTGCATATGAAGTGGGTGATCATCAAAAAGTACAATATCCAAACTCGATTTGTTTGACCATCAATTTGCATATTTTGGACATTTCATATGCGCTCGTAAGCAGTTTTAAACGACTGACATGGTCGTAATTTAATGAAATATGCATACATCTATCAACGTTCTTTGGGACATTCCATATGGACCGAGTGTTTATCAAAAATTACAATAACTAAACTCGATTTGTTAGGCATTCACATCAATTTGCATATTTAGGACTTTTACCTGCTCCCGTTACCAATTTGTACCACTGGCATGGTCCTAATTCAATGAAATCTGTATACACATATTTTGGGGACTTTCCATATGCAGTGAGGTATCGTCAAAAGTACAAAACTGAAACAAGAATTACAGTATCAAAACTCGATTTGTTTATCAATTACATCAAATTTGCATTTTCTCGTTACTAGTTTGCACGAATGACATGGCCCCAATCCATATTTTTGGGACTCTGTGTGCGGTGAATGAAATAGTACAATATCCAAACTCGTTTGTTTACCAATCTAATTTGCATTTTTGGGATATTATATGCATGATCTCGTGAACATTAGCACCACTTACATATAGTGGTGTGGATCTAAACCCGAGTTTAGGTTTAGGTTCGGACTCGAGTCCAGAGGTTTAGGTTCAGGTCCGGACTTGAAAGTCCGGACCTGAACAATAATTTTGGAATATTTTTTCGTGTTACATGTAAAATTGCATATTGGCAGATATTTTACATGTAATTTGAAAACTATATATACGGAATTATATACAGTCAGTAATTAACACAAAAGTTCAGTTATAAACACAAAAACAGCAATGTTTTAATATTTTTCTGGTGCAAATTTCACGATTTAAGGAAGGTTTAAGATGGTTTAAAACAAAAAAGTGTGAATGAGTGAGAGAATTTTTGTTCAAGTCCGGACTTGTTTCCAGACGTTAAGGTTTTTTTGGACTTGAACCTAAACGTTTTACAAGTCCGGAACCGGTCCGGCCGGACCGATCCGCACCACTACTTACATATAACGTTCTAATTCGATAAAATCTGCGCACGTTGTATATCTATTTGTATTTGACTTTCCAAATGTAGAGAGCGATCATCAAAAAGCATAATATCTAAACTCGATTTGTTTGCCGACTGCGTATAGGCGTACACTTTCCTAACCCATTAAAAAACCAACACTTTATGTCTCATCAGGGACAAGATGACATTAGCAAGTAAGTTACTGCATTCTGAGTTTTCAATCATTTGTTGACCTTTTTCTTTGAAAAGCTTCCATCAGCGGTAAATGGTAAAAACAGGGAAGCAATCATATTCCAATGATTGTGAAAAAATTATACTCAAAAGACGACCATCGGGCCTTATGTTAAACCTCTATTAGTATCTATCCGCTGGGTTGCATATATCTGCCACTTTCAAAATCAGTGGGTTTGAGAGATCTCTAGTGCAGCATCCCCCGGGCATGCACAGTTTAGATACGCAGGACTGCATTTTACTGGTGGACGTTAGGTTGGAAATCTGTTTGGACGTATCTTTTCAGGGTGGCGGAATCATATACCCTGATGGAATCATGTTAGTAGGAAAAAAAAATAAGAAAAGGTACAGTCTTAAACACCGTCATGTGAGAGCAAACTCCTTAGACCACGTATTGTAAAGATGATCACCTCGTCCGTCTTAATTCCGGGGCGAATCACGCGGAGACTCTTTCCTTAACCTTCAACTCAGCCGCCATCTTGTTCCAAAACTAAACTAGCATGCTCAGAGGTCAAGTTCACCGAGTTTTTTTAATCTATCTATTGTGCAAATTTTCATTCCACAGTACGTCCGCTATACAGGCAATGATCACACGGAGAGCCAAGTGGAATACGCCGCCATCATTTGTGACCCAGAATAAGAGACAGCGCCTTAGGGCTTACTAAGGACGAAGAGTAACATTGGTAAGAAATTACTGTATTCTGACTGTTCAATCTTTAATCTTTTAAATTTGTTGATTTTTTTAATTTGAAAAGCTTTTATCAGTGGTGAATGGTTAAGAATCAAAATCAGAATCAAATAATCATAGAAAAATGCCATTCGCTGGGTGCTATATATATATATATGGCCTTCGTCGATCATGGTAAAATCCTAATTCACATCAGCCCTAGCATCGACTATGGCTATACAGCCCTATACGAGAATGGCAGTCTCTGCCACGTATTTAAGATCACATCTGTAAGCTGACTCAGTTCTGTTGCAAAGTTCTTTTCTGAGGATTTCTGCGGATCCGCGTTTCTTCTGCGCTGGGTTCTAACGTAACATGACCAATTAATGTCCGATTTATTCAAAACGTATTTATCTTAAAACCGCGCAGACAGAGCCAAATTTCAAACCCATGGGCAGAAATATCAGCTCTTCTAAAAAGAAAATGCATAGTCTGTAAGTTTTTCTCCGCCTTTTTAACGCCGTGCGAGCATGTATTTATACTGAGGTGTATGATGAACAATTGTGCTAGGGTAACCCATTATCGTCCACTTCTGAATCTATTCCCTTCTAGCGCTATGCTTGAAGAACATAGACCGGAAAAAAATGCACAGTAATTGTCCAAAGTAGTCTGCAGACAAATGATAGTAAAATCACAATATCTGTCCGGCCACTTGCTTAACGCGATGGAAAAAAACCATGCCGTATCTGTAAATTCCCCCCACATGCGCGGCACGTGGCGTTCACGTGGTAAACGCATGGCCATTATGTTTTGCTGTGCAAAAATTAAAGAGATGGCTAAGGATCATACTTATGATGTTCTTTATTGCTCATTAGAACAGGCTTTGGCATAATACACCGCGACATGTGGACATGAGCCGAACCGGACGTAAATAGGTTCTGCACGTAAATAGGTCATGTTACGTTACATGTAACTTAGGCTACGGCCACACACAATAAGTTGGGCGTCAAGGACACCAACTTTTCATGTGTACAGAATGACCAAAAAGAACGTTAGGCTACGGCCACGCACAACAATTTGGGCGTCAAGGACACCAACTTTTCATGTGTACAGAATGACCTAAAAGAACGTTAGGCTACGGCCACACACAATAATTTGGGCGTCAAGGACACCAACTTTTCATGTGTACAGAATGACCTAAAAGAACACAAAAAAAGAAGCGGATACTTTTCAACCCCGTTATCACTCAGGTGAGACCTTACCTGATCATACTCCTTAGCCCACGTCTTGTAGAAGCCGATCACCTCATCCGTCTTAATCCCAGGGCGAGTCACAGCCAGGACCCTTTCCTTAGTCTTCGACACAGCCGCCATCTTGTTCGAAAATTGGGCTAGTGTCCGACTCAAAGGTCATTTGCAATGTCTGATCCTCCATGTACACAATACGTAAGTAAAGTACCTAATACGTCAGCAAAGTACACAATATGTCAGAAATTTGTTTTCCACACTAAGACAAAAAGCGACTTTGACAACAAGCAATAATCAATCTTTTTTTCTAAACTACAAAGGGTTAGCATGGTATACATCTATATTTCATCTTCATGTATGCCTTTATATTCCCCTAGCTATCGAGTAGAGATTTGATTTATGACTGTTTTGAACATGGCTTTGTGTATACTTTTACAAAAAGAGGAGGTCTCTGTAACCTGTCATAGATTGTTAGTCTTGTACCCCCCCCCCCCCCCTCTAACGTTATATTCCCATCCGCCATCTTGTAGTTCGGGCAGTCCTGTTCAAGGTCACTCTGTAACCTGTCATAGAGTGTTAGTCTGGTACCACCCCCCCCCCCCCCTAACGTTATATTCCCATCCGCCATCTTGTAGTTCGGGCAGTTCGGTTCAAGGTCACTCTGTAACCTGTCATAGAGTGTTAGTCTGGTCTGGTATACATCCCGCTAACGTTATAGAAGAACTTTATTGCGCGACTATTGTAGCAGGTACAAAGTATGGCAACAGCAGTTAACATAGAACAAGACATAAGTATGGAATAAAACTATTCACTATAACAAAATGATTATCTTAGGTTTTACATGATTCAAGTTGGGCTAATTTTGAGTTATTTTCGGCACATGTCTGGTAAAGATATAAGCAAAAAAAAGGCTAGTTATATTCCCATCGGCCATCTTGTATTTCAGGCAGTTCGCTACAAGGTCACAAGTCTAATTACATCATGCATCATGAAATTTTGATGAATTTTCGGATAATTCTTAAGTGTCATCTTTTAATTCGGGGTCAGGAAAAAAATTTAGACGATGTTGGCAAGTTTCACGGAATGTGTAAGAACCAACTAAAAACAAATACACCTCTAAACCAACCGACATACTGATATCCACTTACATCCGAATCAATTAGAATTGATACAGGTTATTCTGGTACGCTGCATATAGATTAAAGTCATGAAAAAGTTTTGGACAAATTTTTTGCTTATATCTTTACCATACACATACATATGCCGAAAATGTATGACTCGAATCAACATCTTGGAAAAGACTTGAAGAAACGTTTGATTTATTGTGGTGACTTCTTTATTGCCGAAACTAACATAAGCAACTCATCAAAGCAGACACATAAGGATACCCGGTTCATAAATGCCTATGTGACTGTTTTATTGACATTTCTATGAGTTCTAGCCTAATTTTGAAATGTGTACATAACCCACATATTGTAAATGATCGTCAACGGAGTAATGTTTTAACGTGTTCTGTATGTTTTAACTACACAGCCTTCTCGACATTTTAGTGTAATTCTCCCAGAAGGTGTTTATGATAAACTTAATTCAGACCTTGTCGTTACAATTCTGCGAGGTGGTGTGTTGTATACAAACTTCATAGATTTAGGTATTCATTGGGAAAATTTGAAGCTTTAATCCAACACAAGAATTGACTCACCACGAATTTTCGGTTGGACCTCCAACCTTCATCAGATATTCGATCCACTGCGTTTCATGGTGAGGCATTTTTTTGTGTTGGATGAAAGCTTCAAATGTTACCAATATGTACTCTACCAACACAGATGAGATTTCATGCGGAGATTTAGGAATTGTTTTCCTTTTTTATAAACGAGGCAAGTTACAACACTTTATAGACATAGACGACTCCATCGAAGCCGACGCAGTACCCGGGAAAAACCTCCCGGTGTACTTGCTGCCATAGACCCTCGTTCTGAAGCGCCGCCATGCGGGGTTCTAGCTCTTTGCAGTTCTCCGACGTGTGCAACAGAGTTTCTCTGAGGCCGATGCAGATTTTGCCACCTGTAAAGGTTTAAAAAGTAGTCAGAGATTAGACAAATATCGCAGGAAAAGAGTGGACATTTGTTTCAATCTTTTTAAAACCCAATATCCTATTGATTTGGTGTGTATCCTATAGATTGTATTTTTCCCCGGGGTTAGCCCTAAACAGTGGTTTAATATTCCCTACTAGTTAACGTTTGGCAACCCTAGCTGTTCATGTAAGAACGTGTCCATGCGGAGCTGTTAGAATTGGTAAATAACTGGGTACGTATGAGTAAGAAAAACAGATTAGTTAGAATCAGTACGAGTTGCTTGAAGTGTACACAGTACTACACACTACTTATCAGGAATGTGTTTGAGTAAGAATAACCAGAACAGTAGGCTGTTAGGCTAGACCAAGTGAAGGTAAACATCCATACATTTGCTTGTAAATGTTACTTTATAGTTGACACTTCATTTGAGAGTTTTTACCCACCCGGTTTAACTATCCTGATCAGCTGTTCCAGGCAGTTCGGTCCCACGTGACCGTCACAGAACAGTCCGCAGGCGGTCATGCCGTCATACGTATCTACAAATAAACAAACAAGTAAACAAACAGTTATACATACATAACACAAAGTGTTACGTGAACATATTTTCCATTTTACCATATGCATGCTTGCTTGATCTTCAGTAAAAGATATCTTGCTTGCCTTCAAGTCATTGGGTTTGATAACCATATTGGCTTTGTATATGTCAAGTCAAGTCAAAGCCTTTATTTTACTTCGAAGTGCTTGTTCTGCCACATGGCCACTTTTCAACAAGGTCGAAGTGATACAATCCTTAAGGTGACAATAATGAAAGGTTTTATAGCATAACCTAGTCACCAGTCTCATCCAGGGCTACAAGCTACGTTTCTGCATCTCTAAAGCCGGTACACCCGCCTTTCGGCGGGACACACCAGCTTCCTCAGAACTGAAATCGTCTTTCTCCGCCCATCCAACTAAGCCAACCCCGTGATTATCTCACCTGCTTGAAACAATAAGCAGTCTTTCTCAGTGGTTCGGGACAAAATATCTTGGGGGTATGTTGGTCTTTAGTGCCGAAGAATTGTATTACGTGGACCCTGGCAAGGGTCCAAGCTACATTTATACATTCTTCCTGAAAGCGTACAAAGGAAGAAGACAAATCGAGCCTTTGTGTGATTGACAGCTGTCAATAATGATGAAAAAAACAACCCTTCTTACTATCGTCGATGTTAAGACGGTTAGGCCCAAGGAACTCCTTGAGGAAGTTCTTGTAGACGTTCTTAGTCTTGGCGACGTCCAACATCTCCTGACTCGCGTCTAAGGCGTCTACGTTGGAGAAACCGAGCTTCGACAACTGGGAAATACCACAGACGTTATATGCAGTAATACGAATGTTGGGTAAGATAGTAAAGAGCTTGCATAAGGAAAAAAAAGAGAGGCAATGCCGTAAAACGAAACGAAGATTGTTGAGCAGCTTCAATGGGAAACAAGAGCTTGGTGTCTTTGAAAAGAAGTAATGGAGGGAAAGATAAAAGGACAGAAATGACTCAATAAAGAAAGGAATCATTAAAGCAGTACAAATGCGCGAAAGTAGATTTGACGGATTAAAGAATGATAAGAAGAAAACGAATGAATGAATGAATGAATGGATACTTAAAAGTGTGTTTGTTGAAGAAATTAATGAAAGGTGCAGGAAATTAATGAACAATTCAACGAATGAATGAATGCTATGTATACTTGCTGAAAAATGAAAATTGAAGGCTCCCAGCCGGCCTACCTCCAGTCCACAGAGCCCAGTCCCCGCGGCCACGTCCAGAACCCGGGCGGCGCTCCCCTCGCCCAGCGCCGCTGCCAGAGTCTGGGCAACCTTCCGTGGGCCTCCGTACTCTTCTTCGTCTAAATCCTGTAAACAACAGGGCGGTCAGAGTGACCCTTCTAATCCCACGGACAGGTTTGATAGCAGGACTCGGGACTTGTGGAAACGCTCCATCCTGAATATTGGGAATCGTAGACACACCTAGATCATACAATCACTCACACACACACACACACACACACACACACACACACACACACACACACACACACACACACACACACACACACACACACACGCGCGCGCGCGCGCGCGCACACACACACGCACACACACAAAAAGAGATACAGACACACACGCAGACACCCATGATAATTCTTTCCGAATTTGCAAAAAGGAAAATCATGCATATTTCAGGTTGTCACCTTTACATTAAGTTGCAAGTAACAAGAGTACATAGAAAAGCTTCATTGGCGACAACGAAAAGATTAGTGACTTTTGAACTGCCAAGTACTAAAATTCTACTTACTAAATGGTGAAGGCTAACAAGACCTAATATCAAAGTGTGGATTTCTTTAGCTTGATACTGGCCTAGATTGCTTTGCGCTGGAATGCAATCCATCGAATTAACTTGTTTCGGCCTAATTAGATATTCTGCGCACGGACATTACTTATCATCCGATCGCAGAAATGATCCGAAACGACCCATAATCACTTAATTAGTCCCAGTGCGCCTGGCCGACGAACAACCTGACCTAACATAAGAGTCAAATTACAATGACATTTTCGATGAAATTTTCATTACTTTTGAAAAATCATTTTCTTTCAACATCTTGTTTGTACAGCTTGTGAAACAAGAGACTTCCTTAAAATTGATATTCGTTTGGTACCACTAGTTACCACAGCAAACATGCCACTGTCATTCTCAACTGGCAAAGTGCCGTACCCATACGTTAGTCGTTCTACACACACCCACACCAGGGTAGCGACCTCGCAAGTTGACGAGACAGCTCAACGAATTCCGTGAGCTGTCTCGTCAACTTGCTTCACAGTTGGATTTGTTGTCTTTTCAGTCATACTTCTACATAATAAATTGTATTCCAAATATGAAGTCAAAGGTTACACAAATCCGATATAGGTCGCTGCGAGGTCGCAGCCCAATCGCCGTCTAGTAAAAGTGGGGCCTAATCTTTCGGAATCAAGCTGATAAGACCTTGCCCTAGATAACAACCCTGTCTAACAACTTTCTGTGCCGCCTTAGTAAACAACTCCAATTGGGTCAAGTAGTTGCTCCGTTTCTGCTTGGTCGTTTGCTTGAAGTAAAGGTTGTCATGATCATTCTGCACATTTGAAAGCACATGAGAAGCGTTGTTGATATAAGAATAATTATTTCCAACGGGTTGGGGCGGATGCAGGGTGTTAGTAGACATACCTAAGGGCACGTGAGAAGCAAAAAGGGTGGTAGGGAGGGGGCGGTACTCAACTCGAAACAAGTCGAAAAAATCAGCAATAGAACCAAAAGGACAATTAATATCCAACTGAAAATTAAAATATTCACGAGTTAACAGTCAATACATGGTTTTATCAGTTGACCATTATAAGGTAATAGATAATGATTAATACAATTTACATCTGTCATGTGCGACAGGAACTTGTGGGAACACTTGTGTCACCTCTAAAACGACGATGAACTGAACTGAACATTCCAGAACTTAAAACAAAATCGATGTCATAGTTTATCAAGGAAATGTTATGCCTGTATGTTTGAACTGTGTAAACTGAACCTGGCGTGATTTTTATGATTACATCATCCCATCCAATCCTAGGGGTCAAAGGGCTCAAAGGTACCTACGCGGCAACGTTCTTACTACAGACGGTAAAGAGATAAGATCATATAGTAAAGACAGGTCAAACCCCACCTTGTCATAATCCTTGGACCACGTCTTGTACAAGTCTAGAACCTCATCATTCTTAATTCCCGGCCGAGTTATTCCGAGAACCTTCTCCTTGGAGACTGCGGGGTCCTTCGTAGCCGACATCTTAAAGGTTGAGTTAAGGGCGACTCGTCCAAGGTTCACCTACGGTCAACAGGAAATAGGGCGGGGCGCTAATACTGCAGATGCACAAAAAGAGCTATGAGTTGTCGCTAGCAAATGATTATAAGTTGAGAGTTTTTGAATGAAAAACTTTAAAGAGAGGAGAGAAAATACCTGTTAGACGAGGACAGATAGGAAAATATATGAAGGGTCTTAAAATCCTGACAGACTAAATAATTAAAACCACCCCCACCCCTCAAAATGAGTTGGGTCGGTCCTCTTGTTGGCAGGACTGGCCTATTTGTTCAGAGGGGTGCCGTTCATCCGTATGTCTTAAAATGTGTGTGGAACTCTCAATTCCTAACATAAACAAACCTAACATGATAAATCTAGCTTTGCCACGAGTAAAAACCCAAGATAAGTAAGAACTATTTGTGTGTCTTACAGTGATAATGTTTGGTGTGATTTTACAACTTTTCCTCGAAGGTGGTTTGCCTTGTAGATCTTTGTTGTTTATACGTGTGAAATCATTAACTTGTACTCATAACGAGTATCAAATTGGGTCAAAGAGGCAAGAGCTACTCTGCAAGGTATACTACAACAAAATAATGACAATAAACAACGTTTTGCGTTACCTTTTATTCAATAATTACACTTTTTTATATCAACATGTTAAAACATGAGGAAATCCTGGCAGGATTTTTAGTATTATAGTAGTATAAAAAGACGCTAAGAAGACTGTAGGTATATCTTAATGGGGATTTTAAATAAACAAAACGATTTTACTGGTAGCCGTCAATGGTCGAGTTATTCCTACGTGGCGACATGTAGTAGTTCTCGTGAACCACCAGGGTCGAATTGATGTCGGCTATCGTTGCACAGCCTACATGGAAAAAAAGACAAGGATAGTTGAATTAAAAGGGAAAAACTTGAATCGTTACTTGATATCTTTATATCATAAGCTATAGCTATAACTACTACCTTTGAGTAAAAGGTGTACACCAGCTTCTGTATCTGTATATCCGGTATGATCGCCCTTCAGCGTAAAACACCAGCTTCGCAGGCACGCGGCGCAGCAGCAGCGGGTTATATTACACTGAACGACCTGTCACACCTAACTGTAAACGCTGTTTAAATTTATTTAGCGAGGATACATCTGTTGTAGTTGGTGATAGTTGGAGCGTCTCTTCTATTTGTTTGTTTGTTTTTCTCTTTGTTTGTAGGTTGGTTCTGTCCTAAATGAATGTTACACACCTGTCCTGGCCATGGTATAAACCAGCTCCTCTTTCAAGACGTTCAAAAGTTGAAGAAGCCCCTTCTCACCCTGGAGATGTGATCAAGAGGAAAATTGTTTAATCCTATGAAAAGAATTGAACATCGAGTAAAGCTAAAACAATGACGGCAAACAAATTCAAAAACGATCTAAACATCCCTCTCTTACTCTCTCCATCTCTATCTCTCTCCTCTTTATCTTACTCTCTCTCAATTTTTCAATCAGTCTGCTATATATATACTATATATATATATATATATATAGCAGACTGATTATATTATATATATAGATATATATGTTAGAGACGTTCACCAAACAGTTCAATGGTCAAGAAATCTTTAATACTCTAATTTTCAACATCGTCATTTTTTCATTATCTTAGACAGTTCGTGTACATTATATCCTTGTATGTTTAGCCTACTCATACGTACGTTGCAAGCGAGTCCCCAGAGTGCGGGCCTGCCGATGAACACACATCTGGCCCCCAGAGCCAAGGCCTTCAGCACGTCCGTCCCAGTCCGGACCCCTCCGTCCAGGTAAACCTCCGCCTCACCGCCAACCGCGCGGACGATGTCGGCAAGGACGTCAATCTGTTGAAACATTAAAACAAAAAGTTTTACAAAACAATTATCAATGGTTCTTGATGGCTTTGACTCTACTCAACTTCTAGGTGGTCGGGCCTATTGTGGTAAAAATGTTTCAAGTAGAATCAAGACTTTCAATAGAATATTGTATAGACTCATGATATGATTTTAGACGAAGAACCAGCAGACGTGCAATAGCAAGAATCTGGCCCATCTAGCCTATTCCCTGCCTGGGTAAGGCTCAATGTTAGTGCAAGGTTATACTTCATACATCAGCTCCACAACTCACGGTGCCCGAAAATCTCAGCAACAAGCAGCGCATAGTGTAGCTCAAGAACTACAGCACGTCGCATAGCTAAGGCTTCGCTCCTGTGGTGTCGTTAAAAACTCACAGTAGTAGGCACCCCTCTCAGATTAAGGCTAGTGTGGCGCTTTAGTTACACCGTGTAGAATAACAAGGCCCCGCGCAAGAGGTGTCGCCAAAAAAAACTCGCAAAATCCTGCACCCCACTTAGGTTAGTTTAGCTCTAGTGTTACACCGTCTAGCATAACAAAGCCGTATAGCAAACAAAAACACGCTGCCTTATATGGAAACGCGGGCATCACTGCCCCGTCAGTCACAGTGATTGACAGCACTTCCGGGCACAGTCTGTGACGGTCGGGCTGTGTCACGTTCTGTGCCTGGGAAAGCATAGAACGTGACAGGCATGGTGTGTGACGGTACAGGCCCCGCTCTTGAGGCGTCACCAAATACTCACAGTAGCAGGCACCCCGTCCAGCTGCCTGCCGCCGTGGTTGGACACCAAAATGGCGTCAGCGCCGTGACGAACGGCTTCCTGAGCATCCTCCGCTGGAGCAAAATAAACCATATTAGAAAGGAACAAAAATATAACTACATTAATTTTTCAAAACCCCAACAGTGTTTTATGATACCAAAAAAAAAACGGATATATGGTCCAAGAAAAAAGGGAAAGAGCTTAATCGGAAGTTCGACTGTCACTCCAATCGTCCCGAAAGAATGATTAACTACTAGTACTTTGACACGTGACTTCGTGGAAACGTGACCTACACCAGGTCACAGAAAGCCTGTACCGTCCCCCGTCTTTACTTATGAGTAACGCTGTGGCAATTTTTGTCCTCCTTTCTTGTAAACTATATAGTTTTTACCTGTAAGGATTCCTTTGAGGACGACCGGCAAAGACGTGTTCTTTTTCACCCAGTCTACGTCATCCCACGTCATAGGCTGCTTCAGTGCTGAGTAGAGGTGACTGCGGTACTCTTCCGTCCCGTAAGGTGGCGTGCCTGGAAACACCAGGTTTGGGGTGCTGAAAATTAAATCAGATATCTGTGGATTCGAAATTGAATGAGTGTTCCTAGACCCTGGTTGTGTTGTAGATGGTGGTAAATGGCCGAGGAATATCGTTAGCGCTCTCACTGCAATATTCTCTGCACCCTGCTCTTAGCGGTATTTGTTCTGTATGTATTCCTATGTTTAATTATAATTTCATGTTATGACCTTTATTTATTGTCTGTACCCCTATGGGCTCTCTTGGAAATCAGCCTTTTCGGCTGAAGAGACTACCCATACGTTTCAAGATGAATAAATGAATAAATAAAGCGGTCGACGTCTCCCCAATGTATGTGTAATTGCAGTTGGTGTTTGCCTCTTTCTGTGACCGCTTTTTTAGTGACGCCTTGAGTAGTCGCTTCTTTGTTTACATATAGAGCTTGTGCTAGCTGAACCGATGCAGCATTGAAGATTTACCTGTAGAACGTATGTGTCTTGCCCTTTCCCTTGCTGGTCGTTATTCGCTTTAGGTACTCGAATCTTGGCTGGTCGACTGTGAGGAAGACTGCCTTGTAGCCCGCCTTCGCTGCTCTGTCCAACAGCACCCTGTTCCGTTCCGGGTCCTTGAATAGCACAAAGTTGAACCAGCGGGTTCCTTGAGGCGCGGCTTCCGCGACTTCTTCCAAGGAATGGTTTGCAAATAAACTCAGCGCCATCCCGGTGTTGGCTGAGGCTGCGGCTAAAGAAAAACTTGTCGGTTACTTAAGGAATACAGTGTTTTACATATGTTATATTGTATCGTATAGGGGCAATGCATCACTATAGAAAACACACACACATATTTACATTTACATATATATACACGCGCTCACATACACACACACACACGCACACACACACACACACACACACACACAGACATACACACGCACACACACACATACACACACAGACGTACAAATACACACACGGCAGACTTGTCAATGTGCCAGGATAGACATTTAGTATTACGTAGCTCTGATCTTATGGTCACCTGAGGTGTCAAAGTCATATGCAGGGGCATAACTTTTGTCCAAATCATATCTTGCTATACATAGCCATAGGGCCATGAGAAGAGCCGGGGGGGGGGGGGGCACTTACCTCTAGCTGTGGCCTTCTCTCCGTCCGAGTGCGCCATCTTGTGATGAGCTGTGGGGGAGATGGCGACAGGGAAGTCTAACATGCTGCCTAGCACTGTCACTGAGGTGTCTATGGTGGACACGTCACGTAACACCCGCGGTAACACACGGTACCTACATCAGACACACAGACAGACTGTACTGTTAGCGTGATCTGCCTAAGATTGTCACTGAAGTGTCTACGGTGGACACGTCACGTAACACCCGACGGTAACACGCGGTACCTACAGAACAAAAAAACGGGGCTAACATCTTAATTAGTCAAGGCTACTTGATCAGACACGGCGCAAACTTAACCTCGACTTGTATATCTTTCATGTTATCTATTCTGGTATTATTTGGAGTGTTGATCGCCCTCTCCTTGGTTTACGCGTTTGCCAGGGACGAGTTTCTGTGAATCACCCGGTATGAGTACAATTACAAGGAAAGAAGAAGACAAAGAACAAACTAAAACACAACATATCTAGATATGAAAAATCAATGGTTTTTATCAATCTATACAACTTTATAAGATACAGAGATTAAGTCTTTAGAATGACCTGGCATATGACAACTAACTCTAAATGTAAATACCCGTTGAGCATGTCAAAGTCATTAACTCGCAATCGTGGTATGCAAGGCATATAAATATCACTTAAGTAACATATGGCCGGTAACGTCCGGAAGTAAAATCTCTATCTTATCCAGTTGGCCAGTTGTAGACAATAATTTGTATTTGAATATTGTTTACCTGGATGTCTAGCCTAACTATAACGTTACATGTTGCGCTCCTAGCGGCCGGCCCGATAGTTACCGCCCCCTTGGGGGAGAGGTCATTAACCCCAGCCTGAGCGCGAGCTTGTGTCAACAGTGACAGGCTACCCGGATGTCTAACCTTCATAAACACACGAAGAAGATTGTTTATACAGTTTGAGAACGAATGACTACCTTTTAAAGCTGTCGCAGTTGTCCATCAGAGTCTGGTTGTCCCCGTCCCCATTGCTGTAGTACCCCCAGGCGGCGCCAGGCAGGGTTCGCTCAGCGATTCTTCGGAAATCTTCCACCCTCCGCAGTTCGGACGGTTCGGCCGCCATCTTTGTTTGTCGTGCAAGGTCAAACCCCTTTACTCCTTTAGGTGCCTGCGCCTATCCCCCACACAGTGGTAAAATACAAGGATGTAATTTGTGTCTCAGTTATATTTTGTCTAGCCCTTCCCTCATGACCTCAATGAAAAGGGGCCCGCAGGCTTCCTGGATTTCCTTCTGGCCTAAAGATAAAGGTTGTCATTGTCCTCATTTTGGGGTCAAGGTGATGCTGATCGGTTACAGCTGGTTGCAGTTCGGTGGAGTATCGCTAGATGGAAATGAATCTTTCACCATAGTCAAACCAAGTACTCATCGTTTTACTGAATGTATTTCCACAAAGAATAGCCAAATCCTTACGAACTTGACAGTGGTAAATGAACTAAATATTAATAGTTATTATCGATATCTAGCTGCACGCATGGGTGTATGTTTATTTTTTTAAATTCGGGAGAATGTTAAGTTTCCTAGGTTTAAATCATTTTCGGCTTTATGACAATCAGAGGCCAATTATGATGAGATGAACCAATAGAACGAATTTTGAAAAGGCACGGTTTATTTTTTTGCATAAAGGGAAAGGAAATCTGAACTCTTAGTTTGCATTGCTGCTTTCGATTTGTATTTTATTTGAAAGTATGATATCGATTCATGTTTACCTTTACCGAAGGAAGACATATTGATTTTGCTACGTTTCTTCTTCTTCCTCTTCTTCCGTTCCGAACGAATACGGTCAACGACCTGAACCAGACGGTTGTCACCATGGTTACTGGCGGAGTAGCAGACATCCTGTGGTGTTCGATTACATAATGTAGCAACCAGCATTACAGAGATGCAGGGGCTGGTCACCATATATGAATGTGTAAAAAGAGCAGTATTTTGCAAAGATAGACCGTGTGAAGGTAAGCATCATGTATTTGCTCGCCTTTCCAGTTTATATACGTGTGTTATTCGCTAAATAATGAAATACATAAGTCAGAATTTTCCATATCAGATTTTATTCCATATATTCAGGGTGGCCTCGTCATCATATACACGGTCTAGAATCGGTACCATTTCCGTATCATATCATATCAACTCTCCTCGATTCTTGTACGGTTCCTATATACAGTCATGAACAACGTCTCCCATATTACCCTTTTATCCTTAGGCGTGTTTTGCACGCTTTAATTAACATACAGCATGCCTTCTTTACATATTCAGTACGACCTGTTTCACCCATGCACATTAACGCCCCTCCCACTTACACACAGTTCTGCGAAGCAAGAACCTGTATTGTTTTTACCCACTACCCGTGGGGGCGGCCATTTTGTTTTTCAACTGCTCTGCAGCTTACAGCCGCATATAACACCAATCCCATCGTAGTGACGTCATCCTCCTACATTTTTCGAAGCCACTTTTTTGATACAATATACATATATATTACAGCATCCACCCAACAACGGGCGCACATTAGATATCACATTAAATATCATGCGGTTTCATTATTGTCCGGAGTAATTATTTACTTTCCAGACTACACAGCTCTAGTGACAACAATAGATACTATTCCACAGTCGCATCTGTTTTAAAGATACAAGACATTTGCATACGGGACCAACCTTGGTCAAAACTAAATTTTTCTTTATAGAAATTTTTTTCTCAACCTACAAATATGTAACACTATATTTTTCACTCTACGTCTTTGGCAGTTGTAGACTCCTGTTTTTATCGTTCAGTGTCGAATTACAGGAGTCTATTCTTCCAAGAAAACACTATCGGAGATACGCTCTATAAATAGAAGTGCGGCACTGTCGCTTTGCAACATTCATGATTAATATAAAAGTAGCGACTAAAAGTATATAAAATGTCGCATGTAATTAAATATTTCTGTATCTATACATTTTACAAGATCTCCAGACGTTTATGTGGTAGTATATACACTCATGTATGAGTATAGCAATATTACATAAATTGGTAACACAGGCACCTCTGATTTTCTATTGATAAATAATATAAACAAAGAGACAGATGATTCTGATAAGTCATCTTCAATTCGAAAAGGTAAAGGGATTTGGAACATTTGAAATCTAAGTATGCATTTTATACAATTTAGATACAATGACAGACTTTTTTCAAAGCTGTAATTTTTTGGCGACGCCCAAGGGGGAAGTTGGGTCTCAAACCGCAGTTTCGTTGATGTTCTTCCATTCCCCTCTGGAAGGCAGCCGCAACGGCGCCTGCGCAGAGGGCGAGGAAGAGGCCACGTGGACGTTGCTGGCTGTTGTAGCGTTCTGGTTTGTGTTCTTGTCTGCCATTGGATGATCCTGGACTTGTGACCATCTGGATGGCAGCCTGCGATTGGCCGGCTGAGGGCGGGAGAATTTGGCGTCCAATCGAGGTGCTGGATTCAGCCGTACTGTCTGTGTCGTCATGGAAACAAAGTATTGAGATTGGTCAACTTGTGTCAGTTTGCGTCTTTAGATCTTTACGCCTCTGTTGAAGCATAGATGTTCAAATACCACAAGATGGTTTCCAGTTTACAATTACCTAAACCTCGTCCAATGTGAGCTACGTACTTTGGCAACTAAAGCACTCTCTCGAAAATCAATGCAAGCAACGCAAGGAGCCAGTTCAAGCTAAAAATTAACACAGACTTACCTCTGAGCTGCTCCTTACTCTACTTGTAACAGAAGATGTGTTCTCTGTCTTCTTCTTTGGTTGCTTCACTTCTTTGCTCCTTGATGAACTGGTGTCAGCGGAAGAGGCTGTTCCAACAGACCGGTGCTCCTCCCTCCTGTAGGAGCTCAGGTGTTGTTCGTTTGACTTGTACCTCTGGTAGCTGGGCGTTAGGATGTCCTCCAGATCCTGGAGGGATCAAACAAGAAACATAGAAGCTGTATTGTAAGGAAAGGTTGGGAGTCTGCCATTTGCCTATACATTTTCCACCAGTAAGCATCCACGAGAGCATTGTGGCAATTAGGAAATAATGCAGATCGCAATATCAAAATAACGTCAGCAAGCTAACATCATCATTTACGAAAACTCATCAATGAATAAAATCAATGATGGAGTTGAACGATCGTAAATTCACTAGAGACAAGAAAGATGAATGGATTAATTGATTGATAGATAATGCATAACAACAGATAGGCCTGTTATACCTCTGTGTGTAGAAGCTGTCTCATGGAGGCCAGCCTCCTGTCCAGCGCGGGAATCCCCGTCTCCCTGTGGATCTGGTACCGCATCTGCTCCTGCCTGCTGCGGGCCGGGTACGTGTCTCTCCCGAAGGACGCAGACGCCGAGCCGCCGCTGTCCTCGCTCGCCGCCGCCCTGGCCAGTCGGTTGCCCTCCCGGTACCTCTCCTCGGCTGCAGTGAGCTTTCTCGTCGCTAGGGTTCCTCCGTCGGGAAACGTGATTGAATCGCTGCTGACCTCACCCGCAAAGCGCCTGCGCGACACGTTGGGCGACACCGGTGACATTGACCTCTCCGGGTCAGGGGTCAGACGTGACGGAGTGCCTGGCGGTGACGGTGACCTCCGGAGTCTATCCGGGTACACAGGACGAGGAGGTTTGCTCGTGAGCCGCGATGGCTCGTCCAGGCGGAGCTCGAGATGTCTCGTAGGCGGTGCTGACTTTGACCTTTCCACCATTCTCTCCTCGGGAAACGTTAAACTTTTTACCATGCCTTCCTCGCGTCTTAAAGGGTACTCCTCAATGCGTTCTGTTTTGGTCCTACTCTCTACCAACCTTGCAGCGAAGTCGTCCGCGCCGCGACGGCCTCGTGAAAGATGCGAATCAACGCTCTTAGATCTGTCCATTTGTAGGTAGGATTGTGTGTCGTGTGACTGGTGGCGCCCTAGAGGCCTGGAGGCAATGTCAGAGTTTCCATACGTGTCCATAAGGGAAGGAGAATGTCGGGAATAAGTGTCCGCCTCGGAGGAGAACAGTTTGAGTGGAGGTTCAGAGTGAAGAGGTGGGTCGTGGTGGGCTAAGCTAATATTTTGAATCCTGGACTGACCGAGCCAGGACGCGACGTTATCGTACGGACCGGAACTTGCCGATTTCGGAACGAAGGGCTCGGTGGACGGCGGTCCCCTTTCCGGGCAGACCACGCGGACGTTCTGCGCGACTAGCTTCGGGGAGCTCCGGTCCGAGGCCGGCGACGGCGTCCGCTGGTCGTCCGATCTCCGCAGCAAGATCTCGTCCAGGAGTTCCTGCGTCGCCGACGTCTCCTCGCTTGTCGTGGACCTGTCGGTGGGGGAGTCTAGGGACACAGACGGGGAGTCTTTCATCTCCATCCGCGCGTTTCTCTCGTCCCGCTCCGCCTGCGCCTTCATGGCCTCCTTCTCGCGCACGAGTTTGGAGAGCCCCCTAACGGGGATGCCGAGAACTGGCACGGCACCGACAGGAACTATGGTGCTGCCCGGCAGGATGGGCACAGGCGAGGGAGCATCGCGGATCTGCTCGTACTTCCTCAGCTGGATCCGCCCCCTCGCGTGCTCCTCCTCCCGTCCCGTGCCCGAGGACCGCTTCGGTACAACAGCATACGGTCCTGTCGCACCGTTCACGAAGTTCATCGGCTTCAAACCGTGGCTCTGCGTCCTCGCCTCGAACAGCTGCTTCAAGGCCTTGAACTGGGACGGGTGCATCAGGTCGTCGCCCTTCAGTTTCCCGTTCACCTCTCGCCTGTCAGGAATGGGCGCCGTGTGACTTCTCTTGCTGTACTTCTTGGGTTTGCGATCTGCAGGCTTCTGCGCCGTCTTGACCTCGCCGAAACCCTCGGTCGTCGCCCGAAAGGACGTTGACCGTGGGGGAATAGGCGGGCCGCTGACATCATCGACGCGCCCACGATAGGGAACCTCCGTCGCGTAGCGATAGTAACCCCTGTTCTGATTGGACGACGAGCACAGCGTTTGTGCTGACGTCACGTCCGGATGCCTGCTGCTGTAGCTGGCCGTGTACCCAGAACCTGATGACGCGCCACTTGTGTGGTACAAAGTCTCCATGGCGGAATCCAGCTCCTGCAGGGACCTCAGGTCGCTCTGAGACTTCGACCTAAAAATTGAAAAGAAACTTAGTCTTTAACCAACACTTTTTTTGTATCATTTGCAGCATTATTTTATTGAGGGAAAACATGTATATTGCAAGTAGTCCTTAACTAATCAAAGAAAAAAATTAACAAGAGTGTAATTTTTGAGGGATGCGTACAGTTAGAATGAATATGGTATAACCCTCAGTCAAGTCTTCAGTCCATGGACTTTAGAGGTTGATTTTTACGCATAAGAATAGAAATCATATTTGGCAATATTTAAACAAAGTTTGGCTGCTGATCGTCTTGAATACTAGTCCCATTCAGGATTTGCAGCTGAGCATGATTTCTTAAGGACTCACCTTTTGAGAGGCCCAATCCCGCTGACCTTGTAAGTCGAAAGGTCGTCGGTAACGGAAGCAATTTGCCTTAACGCCTGTCGAACAAATGTCAAAAATATATTAATGGCCTTTCCAACTTCACGTGTATATGTCATCTTGTTATAACAAATGCCAAATGGTGTAGGTGCAATTATTTGTTAAGGGGTTGGTTGTATCAAAGCAGCTGGTTACCGTTTAGAGAGATCACTTGCCTTTCGGACATGTTTATGTCATCTTGTCATTTTATATGTCAAATGATGTACATGTCATTAATCCTAAAGAGGTTAGTTGCATCAAAGCAGCCAAGTATCGTATAGGGAAATCAACAGCCATTCGGGCGAAATGTGTCTATGTCATTTTGTCATCATATACGTCAAATGTTGTACATGTGAAGGTGTTAGTGGAATGAAAGCAGTTTACTATCACATAGAGACATCAATGGCCTTTCAAAATGCATGTGTTTATGCCATCTTGTCACTACAAATGTCAAATGTTGCACATGCCATTGTTAGTGAAAGGGTATCAAAAGAGCTTAACGTCATACATTAGAAGGTCGTAAAAATCAGGTTATATCAGGACTCGTGGTTTGATAAAAACAGCTGTTACTTTTGATATCTATAGCCTTATGTAAAGCAGCCTCGTTCGATATGTATAGTTGATCTTTAAAACAAAACGAAGGCAACGACAAAATCTGGAGAAACATGCATCGACTTTAAAGAATCAGTATGAAAGTTACAAGGAATAGGGTTATTTCGAAGCACATGTCTGGATGAACCTAGAAGAGTCCGACCCATACATGTATGCCATATAATTACATGGCTAAAATTACGCATACAGGTCGAATTTTAAACGACCAGGTGTGAACATCCAACATGGCGGCCAGTGCTTACGTCATTGCCACGACGTGAGTGTAAACACACCAAAACATATCGCCATTTTGTATGAATACTGTTTTTGACCCTTGCCCTATCATACATCGTTGTCTGAATAAAAAGTGGCATTGGGGCTGATCAAAAGCTGAGCTTTAATGACGAACATACAAAGAAAGAAACAAAGAAACAAAAAGAAACAAACAAACAAACAAACAGACTGACCTCGTCTAGCGTCCTTTTCAGCTGCCGCTTTTCGATCTCCCACCGCAGGATCTCCTCCGTGTTCGCGTTGTGCTTCTGCGCCTGCGTCAGCCCCGAGCTGTCCAACTGCTTCCTCTTCGGCACGGGGTCGTCAAACACCGGCGAGAAGGGGCGGAGAACCTGGAACTGTAGACATAGCGGGTTAGACACGAGAAGTCCTCGGCCCAGTGGCGTCGACAAAATTAGTAGCCTAAACAAAATCGAACAAAATCGTTCTAGAAGAGTGTCGCTTATACGAAAGAGTGTTTACATCTAGATGAGTGTCACTATAACTGTGCTCGGAACAACGGGTTAGATACCGGTAGTCCTCGGCCCAGAGGCTTCACCAAAAAGAAGTAGCTTAAATACTTGAAAAACTTGTAGTTTAGTAGAGTATCGCTTAAAATGAGTAAAACAAAAAAAACAAGAGAGACAGAGAGAGAGACTGGAACTGTGCACGGATCAACGGGTTAAATACGGGAGGTCCCCGGCCCAGAGGCGTCGCCAAAAATTAGTAGCTAAAACAGAACATTGTTTATATCTAGAAGAGTGTCACGGAAAACGAGTAGAAATACCAGAGAGAGCCCGGAACTGTGCACAGAAAAACGTGTAAGACACGGGAAATCTGCACACCAGAGGCGTCGCCAAAATTAGTTCACTAAACAAATATATGCACTGAGTTTATACACAAAAAATAATGTTATTGAAGGATAATAGATTTAATCTAGAAAAAATAGATGTACTCAGTTTTACACTAAGAAGAAGGTCATCGAAAATCACATGATATAATATAACACAGTTAATCACTGGAATTAAGCAGGGTGATTGCAGATATATAATTGAGTACATAGAAGCATTAGGAAGGACCAAGCAAATAAAACACAGTACATACATGATAATCCTGATCACATGAACCCCACATTTAGGGATTACCTGAACTGTATCATAACGTGAGTCGTTTTTGTATCCTCTGATACGCGGTAAAGCTATAGTGTCTAAGCTAGAGTGGGTAGTAGTAACGTCGTGCGTATTTCTAATACCCACTGGTGGTACAACAATGGGTGACTCATAACTAAGAATTTCAGTCCCACGATATTATTAAGAACGAGCCAAATACAACACCGTGTAATACACGGTCTAATCACAGGCAATATCCAGCTTACACACAACAGAAAGGCGTAGCTGCTAATACTAAGATTAGTAGACATAAATGTACCTACTTAGTCACCTATAGTACAGCTCCCACAACAACAAACACGCCAGCCAGACATTACGAATGGGGTCATTAATTATTCAACAGTAGGAGAGAGCCAGACAATTACGTTCGTTCCTTTCTACAGTAAAACATCACATAGGCTGGAAGAAAGGAAAATAGTGGTCATTAATATTAATGAGGCAAAAGAGAGCTAGAGAGAGGCGGGCCCGAGCCATACGGGTGAATTAACAGCGAGAGAACGAGGGAAAGAGGAAAAGTCTTTTGTTACGTTTGCACAGTGTTGAAATGTCATACTTCTTCGGGCCTGGCTTGCCAACAGGAGTCGGTAGGAGGCGCTTCCGGCTGGTCTGTCTCCCTGTCATCTTTACGTGGTCCTGATGATTGACGTGGGTCTACGCCCCTCAGCGGCTGTGGGACCGCTTTGCGTGCGGGCTGCACTAGTTCAGACTGTACCATTTTAACGTCAGTAGCTTCACCTGCTGGGATGTTGCGGAACTGCCAGTTGTATCCAACGTTGCTCACGCCCAAATGTTCAGGTGCTATTCCTTCTATTCGCCTTGTCTGCTCGAACATCTTGATCAAATCTTTCTTTCGGCTGTTGCTGAGTACTGTTTCCTTATAATTGTCCGTCCCGGGGTGGTCATAAACGTTTCTACGATCGTCATCATCAGATCTATATCCACTGTCTACTCTTTTGTTATCATGGTCTTTCAGAAGATCAGGTGCTGCATTCTCCAAGGCTGCGTCTTTCTTACCGCGCAGGAGAGGATTCACCTTCCAAGGGATGATGTCACCATCTTGAACATCGTCGTTACGAGTGGATGAATCGTTCCATGACACTGCCTTACGATGAGCCCTTGGCTCTCCTTTTTTCTCAGTCTCTGAGACAGTTTCTTTGTTCTTTCTTGCTGTTTCATCAAATTTGAAGCTGTCCTTTTCTTTCTGAGTGGCGCCATCGTCCCTTTCCTGGAAAACGTGAGCGCCTTCATCTACCTTTTCCAGGAAGACCCCACGGATGTCTTCGACTGAGGGCCATTTCATCATCTTAGTCTCCTTCTGGAAAGGACTAGTGCACGTATCTTCTTCTTTCTCCTCCAGATCCTTTTCGAAATCATTTTCTATTTCAATACGTTTAATCTTTGGTTTATCTTTTCGCTTTTCACACCTTTCTTTGCCTCTCAGTTCTACCTCCTCCTTTCTGTAACAACCTCTGCTTTCCACATTTTCATCGTCAGTCCCAGAGACCGAATCGGTAGAAGATAGTCTGCTTCGTGGTCGGTTATCATACAGACTGCTTTGTATGGGTGTTGAGCTTGTCTTCAACTGTTGGACTGTGTTCAACATATTTTCATCGTCGGTCCCAGACACAGAATCTGTTGAAGTTTTTCTGCTACGGGGTCGTCTATCATGCATACCGCTATGCGTCAGCGCTGAGCTTGTCTCAAATTGATGGACTATGTTCAACACATTCACCGGTGTAAAAACATCCTCTGTTTCATCGTCCGATAGATTGACAACTCTTGGTTTTACTCGTCCGTAATGATGAAATTTTGGACTTGTTCCTTGTAAATGGTCATCATTTTTTGTGTTAATTTGGACGCAAATTTCTTTTCTATTCCTGGTCTCTACATTCTTGTCTTCTGGTGCTTCCTCTGCCGATGGTATCTTCTTATGTGATACTTCCTTCGGTGCCAGACTACGTCGCCATGACGACAGCTTCTTTTCGAACTTGCTGGAACTGTAAGATGATCCCTCTCGCTTATGTGGACGCAGCTTTTCTAACAGTCTCGATTTTCCTAATCCCGCACGTTCTAAGGGTATCACATGCACTGAAGGTTCCGGTTCAGCTAAAAAGATGTCTTTCTCTTTACGATGCATTGGATGTGGAATTTCTCTATGTTCGTTTTCACGTGGTGATGCCCGTTCATTGTCTTTAATACTTCGTGCAGGTATGGCTTTATTTTTGCCCGACGTTGCAAATGGGTCATTACTGTTCTCGAAAGTATCTTTCCCATCAAGATCTCCTATATACAGGCGTGCATCTATCCCTAGCTTGTCGGTTACCTAGGAAATTGGAAGAGCGTGCATGTCACAAAGCAACTGACTTACACCAAGACACAGTTCTTTTTAAAACCATTCTAGCTAGAGTTGTTAAGAACAAAGTGCAATAATCTAAAACTTATTTTACCCGCATAGACCTAAAAGAGTCTTCATTTTGATTCCAACACAAACGGGGGTTTCAAAATAGGGCAAAAAATGATACCGCTTGATATCATTGATGGAGATCGAAATAAAACAAACAAACAAACAGATGCTTAGTATGTCGATCACGATGGTGTGATAGCATCTAAAAGTATCATTGTGTTTGCTACATTGAACCTGAAGTACATAAACGCTACACTTACCTCGTGTATCTTTGACTGCATGCTGCTTAGCTGCTCCTGCCACTGGTTCCTCTCCTCTTCAAACATGTGCATCAGACTCTTCTTCTCTTCCTCCCACTTTCGCACCAACTCCGTCCTGTACACGTACGGGTCGCCAGGGGGCGCGCTTTGACACCGCTCCATGTCCGGGTCCAGCAGGTCCGCCATCTTGTTCTGCTTCTGACCATGCTGAATGAACAATGTACAAGTGAAATGGATACGTTAATGTGTGTTAAACTATACCGGTAGGGTAATATTCTAACAACCTTGACAAATGTGGTACCGTCAAGGAACTGCCTATGGATCAAGGACATAGTTATAGGACATAGTTAATGACGATTACAGTTTGGGAAGCATGGTACATCAACATACTTAACTACATACCAGATGAAATAGAACAACGTACAAATTAAATACCTTGCTGTGTGTTAAACAATAGTAGTGGGGCTAATTCTGAACATTCTCATACTCGCAGTTAGAATGATGATCATAAATATCTATTTATCGATGTACTAAGTTCACCGACAAATAAATGATTCTAGAAAATATTTCAGATAGAATAAGTCAAGTGTGTCCAGCTATCGGTGAGTTTCTTACAACTTTGGTCTTTGCTAAGACACTAAGCAAGATGGTCTTCAAACCATCTTACAAAAGCAGATGCTGATTCTACATCTCAAGGCGACTAGACTATGATCGACCTTCACTTACAACAGAAGCTATTTGTACTTTTATGTGAAACTCATAACGTCAAAAATGTCATGCTGCTATAAAAGGTCTGCGGCATTTAGTCCATAGCGATCGACAGGCAGCGTCAAAATGTTGAAAGTATCTAGAACTTAGCGTAAAAAGATAATTTTGGTGTATTTCAAGTGCTAGCAATCTTGAAGACCTTACATGAACTCTTACAGACTTTATGGGATGTTTTCGAGACCTTGTTTTCAACACGCTGCCAAAATTGGTGCATTGGGGACCGTAAAATGAAAGACAACACCGACCACTGGGACAAAAATAACCGACTTTGTTTTCATTTGTTGACATCACATCACGCAAAGGTTTCATACTCAGAATCAACTTTGTATAATTACGCAATTTCTTAATGGTAATGTTAAACAGAACATCTGACAATTCTTTGCAAGTTTTAGTCATTTTTGCGACACAAGCTTGCAGGTACTTAACGGAAGAGTTTGTGTTTTTTTACAGTCTGTTGATTTGAACCCCAAACACGTTGTGTTTCACCCTACGGTCGGTCACAACCCCAGGAAGAATGGGCAAAATGTCCCTAATCAGCAGACGAGGCCTTTCCGGGAATGCGATTGACCGAAAACAAACAGGCAGCCATGGCCTCAGAAGTTCAAGTTCGCAGCCGCGGCTTTATATAACCGTTATGGCGGTTGTTTATGCTGCTGACGGTTCAAAACACTGGAGGGGCTGCGTGTTTATTGCTGGGGGGAGGGGAGGGAACAGAGTGTGTGAGTCAGTCTTTACATCAATCTGTCTGATGTGTTAGCTAAACTTTGTATCAGGTGTTTTAGCTTCATCCCCAATGGACTGACATCTGTCTGTCTGCCTATCTATCTGTCTGTCTGCCTGTTTGTCTGTGTGTCTGACGGTTCAAAACATTGGAGGGTCTGCGTGTTTATGGGGGGGGGGGGGGAGGGGACAGAGTGTGTGAGTCAGGCATTACATCCATGTATCTGATGTGTTTAAATAAACTTTTTCTCAGGTGTTTTAGCTTTACCCCCAATGGACAGACATCTGCCTGTCTGCCTATCTATCTGTCTGTCTGTCTGTTTGTCTGTGTGTCTGACGGTTCAAAACACTGGAGGGGCTGCGTGTTTATGGGTGGGGGGAGGGGACAGAGTGTGTGAGTCAGGCATTACATCCATGTATCTGATGTGTTTAAATAAACTTTTTCTCAGGTGTTTTAGCTTCACCCCCAATGGACTGACATCTATCTGTCTGTCTGCCTGTTTGTCTGTGTGTCTGACGGTTCAAAACATTGGAGGGTCTGCGTGTTTATGGGTGAGGGGAGGGAGCAGAGTCTGTGAGCCATCCATGTATCTGATGTGTTATCCAAAATTTGTCTCACGTGTTTTAGCCTCACCCCAGCGGACTATCTATCTGTCTGTCTGCCTGTCTGTCTGTCTATCTGCCTGTCTGTATGTTTATCTGTCTGTCTGTCTGCCCATCTGTTTGTCTGTCTGCCTGCTTGTCTGTGTGTCTGGGGAAAGAGACAGTGGTTCGAGCCGCATAATGCGTTATTCTTAGGTTGATCTCACCTGGTTTGACCTCATTTCTAAGGCACTGAAGGTTGTGGGCGTGCGCGGGAGTGTGTGCATGAGTGTGTCTGTGTGTGTACTTGTCTATGTTTGTGCGCGTGTACATGTTCCTGTGTGTGGGTGTGTGTGCGCGCGCACGTGCGTGTGTGTGTATGTGTATGTGTATGTGCACGATTGTGTATGTCCATGTGTGCGTTTTTCCCTGATTTGTCAAGATCTAAGTGAAGGGATGAGGTCGTCTCTGTCATACATCTATATATCTTTTGAGAAAAGACTAAAGAATTAGATGTTTGATTCCTTTAGAAAATTCAAACTTTCTTCGAACATCGAAATACCTTTTGAGCATTTGACTTATTCGGACATATAAAAATGAAATATTTTCATTTGCCCGGTAAATAGTTTCCATCAAGTGAGACTGAATCAAACTCATGGTGTAAAATAAGAGAAATTCAAAAGTGAAGGGTCCTTAAGAGATGTAGGCCAAGGGCATGGTCAGGCCGTAAGACAGTAGCTAACTCTGGCAGTGTTTACCATACCACCAGGATCGGTCCCGTCATCAAAGTGAGGTCGTGGCCTCCGCGCTGTGGGTGTCCGCTTCACCCGAGCCGCTACACCTGTCACATCGCATAGCGCACATATAGCGGCGAACAGTACTCTGCAAGCAGAGGTTAGTGGGGAAGATTGTGACCTTTTTGTCATATGCCCTGTTTTTTGTCCGCTGTCCCCACCAACCCCTGCCCCTGATCAGAGGCTCAAAGGCAATCTATCAACAGCCAATCGTTGTGGGGAGAGTGGACAAAAAACGGGTCGTATGATAAAAAGGTTACAATCTTCCCCACCAACCTCTGCTTGGAGAGTACTGTACTGCGCCTGGGACTGGGTGCAGCGTGGGGAGGTTACTAACCGAGCCGGTATGGGTTTATCTGGCTTCTATGGATGTTTTGTCAAAGAGATAGCTCAAGGAATGATCACGATACCTGTCACATCACATAGCGCACATACAGGGCGTGCAGTTCTGTCCTGCCTGGGACTGGGATCATCGCCGTGAATGTATGAGTCTATCCGGTTTTTATGGTTGTTTTGTCAAAGAGAAAGTTCGAGGAATGGATACTCATCTCCTCTATCCCTTTTAGTCTTTACTTTCAGAACAAATTATCATGACTTGTGTTCTTGTATGTTTATGGATATGTCATCTTTTAACAAAGCTACAAATCGATACTTTATAAAATTATAACAAGAGACAGATCGATGTACATATATCATTATCACATAGCCAGATGGCGTCGACCAATCAGGAGTCTCCATTGCCCATGTGTAATGACACCTCGGGACGGGACTCTTAATCAAATACATAAACATTTAATCATTTAATTGCTCCGTTATAGATTTTGACTATGACATCAGAGAGTTTTGGTGCTCACCTGAGGCTCTGTTGCTTTCGTCTCCACCTGAAAAAAGAAGAACAATGAAATATACATAATGGAAAAACTTAAATTCTACAACAGGATAAGATTTCGAGATTTGATTCCGGACATTTCGATTGACATCCTAATCTTAGCCAGTTGTAGAGTTTGAATTGTTTTTATATATTGTGTACCTGGATGTCTAACCTTCATAAACGTAGTCTGGTAATATTACGTTAAGATATTCATAAACATGTGGATTAAAAGAAGACCGACCACTTCACTTCTTTCTTCCAGCCGTTGTTTCAAGTTTCAACATACAACGCTCAAAATTATTCTGTGAGTTTTAAAATTTACATGAATATATTGGTGTTCTCCATCGTCTTGTTTTACAGTTGCAACTAGGCTGGAAATAGTAAGTTAAGATATTCATAAAACATGTAGGTTTAATCAAAGTCGTACCACTTTAATTCTCTCCTCGAGCCGTTGTTTCTCGTTGTCCCAGGCGGACTTCTCGGCCATGTACAGGTCGTGAATGTCCTTCTTCCGCTTCTCCTCATTTTTCAGCTGACCCCTCAGATCCTCCAACAACCCGCGAAACTCCGACAACAGTCCCCGACTCTCATCCACCTGGAGATGACACAGATTAAGGTTTATCCGTCTGTTACAATGTGAATGTCCTTATTCTGCTTTTCTTCCTTCTACAGCTGACTCCTCAGATCCTCCAACAACCCGCGAAACTCCGACAGCAGTCCCCGACTCTCATCCACCTGGAGATGACAAAGATTAAGGTTTATCCGTCTGTTACAATGTGATTGTCCTTATTCTGCTTTTCTTCCTTCTACAGCTGACTCCTCAGATCCTCCAACAACCCGCGAAACTCCGACAGCAGTCCCCGACTCTCATCTACCTGGAGATGACAAAGATTAAGGTTTATCCGTCTGTTACAATGTGATTGTCCTTATTCTGCTTTTCTTCATTCTACAGCTGACTCCTCAGATCCTCCAACAATCCCCGAAATTCCGACAACAGTCCCCGACTCTCATCCACCTGGAGATTGAACAAGATCTTTTTTAACCTACACCTGCCCTCCCATGGTTGTCTAGGTATGGCCAACAGTCGTATTTAGTGGTCTATTGTCAAAACAATGTCAGTTCACTGTCACATGTATACCCCCGAAAACAAGATCGATGGTTATCCTTCTTTAATAGCCTCCACCAGACTTTCCTACGGGTGTATGCGGTAAAAAGGGAATAATTGGCCAGGAGAGTCAGTCCACGGTAAAGGTTTACATTTTTCTCGCCTGCAAATGAATCCCTATGGTGGCCAAACTTTCCTTCTAAATATTCTCCCTATATATAGTAGAGTGGATTCATTCCTCAAGCTAACCGACATCTTTAACACCGCAGTCGTCCCTCAGTAAGACATCTGAAGCCGCATATATAGTTCCTGTGTAGGACTTTTATTCAGTCTAGTAGCACGACCGGTTTCGCGTGACAGCTTCTTCAAGTGTACAGACTAAATGACACAAGTTAATGAGGTTCTCACTTTTATAGCTTTCCAGTGTGTATTGCACTCAGGCTGGTAACATGGTGACCTGGTGCTTGATACCTAGAGGTCGTTGTGCTCCATATAGTTAGCGTAGTCAGTTTGTTAGAGACATTTGCTTCAAAATGCTCCTGTAACTTGAAACATTTTCAGGAATTTCTATATATTTGTATCTAGCTCAATGCGAGAACGATGCGGTTGCAGTGGGTTCACCTGGAGATTAAAAAGATTAAAGATTATCCGTTTGTTGCAATTCTAGTGTAGTTTTGTGCACATCCATGGGTATTTGATAGAGATTACTATAGATAGATTGAGGATAATCCGTTTGTTAGAATAGTTCTTGTAGCTTTGTATGTTTTTGTGGATATAATTGCAGCTCTGACTGTCATCAACCTCAGAAAAAACAATGTCTACTGTAATCCTTCCTGAATGTAGCTCTGTATATTGCCGTGAAAATATCTGAATGGTTATATCTAGTCCATTGCAAGACTGATGTGGTTGTATTGGTGTACTTAATTGGCATATCATAAAAATCAAGGATTATTCATTTGTTAAAATTCTTGCTGCAGCTTTGTACATTTTCATGAAATTGTTGGTAAATTTATGTAGCAATCGTAATATAATGTTGATAATTTATGTAGCAATCGTAATATAATGTTGATAAATTTATGTAGCAATCGTAATATAAAGTCTCCCCCTCCATTTTCTGTAATGGATGAGTCTTATAAATAAATGAATAAATGAATAAATAAATAAATAAAGATATGCACTGGTTTACTTTTGGACATAAGAAGAAAACTAAAACATTCAACGGTGAAGAAACTTGAGCTCGCCTCTTCAAAATACGACGAGAGCCAAATTATTACATAATAGCAAAACAGCACCCTAATAAACATGTCCTGAGTATGCATGAATTAGCAGATTATTGCATAATGTTTCCACCTCTGCGTCTGCATCCATAAGTTTTATTAGCTGATGAGTACACTGTATGTGCACGTAATATTTCATACCTGAACGTACACCTGCTCCTGCCAAGAAATCACGGAGCAATGACCGAAGGAAACCGTGGTCAGACTTGGCTGGGAGAGAGTTATTTAGAAGGAACTTTAACCACGCAGTACTGATCCGTGTCTGCTGTTTTCGTGGGTATCAGGCCACCTGCTCAGGGCAACTTGGCATGGATTCAACCGGACTGATAAACGGACAGTGAAATATAGATGTGTTCAAGTGCCGTGCAGATCGACGATCTAGAAGATTCCAATTACAGTTTACATTGAAGAATTTAAAGGAAACCATTTTGGTTTTGTAAATAAGACGATAAAGAGCACTTATATGAATGAGAGATGAACCCTCTAAAATTACACTTGATGTAAAGATGATATGCTTTGAAGCACTTGATCGATAGTCACTAAAGCGTTTGAAGGAAAAAAGATATACCCAGGGCATCATTTTGACTTTGGTTCCGTAAACATAATGCTAGAGGGCACGGATATACATCAATGATAAGCCCTCTAAAGTTTAAATAGACGCAAAGACAGGGTGTTTTGAAGGAGGTAAGCATGTATAGGATCCAAAATGCTGCAATTAGACACTGTGGCGTTTAAGGGCAATGCTACATTAGGACGTCACCGTCACATTGGTTAAGGTAGTACAACGTCAAAGAGCACGCATGTATATCAATGATCAACTCACCAACAGAGATATTTGGGAACGATGCCAAAACAGAATGTTCCAGAAGACTGCAATTAGACATGACAGCGTTTAAGGTCAATGACACAAGTGCGGATTCATTTTGACGTCAGCACCGTGAATACAAAGTCAAAGATCCCGAATATGTATGAAGGATAAACCCTTGAAATATACATTTGGCAAAAAAGCAAAGACGTTAGACGTTAGAAGCAACAATGCGGATACACGATATAGATTATTGCAATTAGACACTTCCAACGCTTAAAGGCAATGACATATCGGTACGAATTCATTTGGACGTCCGTTCTTCTCAAACAACAACAAAGATCACGAAAATCCATCAAAGATAGTCTCTTTAAAAGAACCGTCGGCAAGAAGGTAAAGATAGTGTTTCGCCTCGCATGATTCTATTTCCACAATACTGACGTCATCATGCCCAAGGCGAGCCCATTCACACGTCCCAACTCGCTTCCGACTCCTAAAGCGTTTTTAACGATGTGACGAACACTGACGGGAAAGGAAAGAATCTAATTGAGCAGGAGAAAAACAGCCTCCGGATCCTCTACCCCATGATCCAAACCTACATCCCGTTACGGGCGGTTGTTGAGAAAATGATCTGTTGAGCTTGTGGTTCGCACGCAACTTGCCCTGTGGTATTTCAGAACGTATTATTCCGTTGCGTTGCCTGCCACGCCATGTTTTGAAATGGAGAACGATTTGGGACGAGTTGGGACACAGCCCCATTCCAATTTTCAACCTCACAGTGTGCTACGGCACTTTTGCAATAAAGAACGTTTTAGATACAACATTCCTTTTCAAGATCTATGCCTACATGCCGTAACAATATGATAAGGAAAATTTTAAATAAAGTGCTTGTATGTTTATCAACCAAAAGTGAACCCGATGATGCAGATCAGCAACTCAACGACGGACAACTTGAAATATTTTTACCGGATGCGAATGAAGCAATCTCACTAATAATCGGTAGCTACACTTATTCCGCATGCACGAAACAAAAACAAAACATTTTCTTTTCCGGTCCGAAGAACAACAGCGCCGAATATAACTGAGCGACAACCAATAAAGAAACCTGCCGAAGAAGCTGATCAAGAAGTCAACGACGAAACAACTTAAGATCTGTTTACCGGATGCGAAAGAAGCAACCTTACTCATGATCAGAATTTATGCTTATCCACGCATACAAGAACCAAAAACAAAACATGTTTGGTTCGAAGACCAACAGCACCCAGTACAAATAAGCAGGCAACAAACAGGGGAAAGTGACGAAAACGCTGCAAACATCAGCTAAATCTGATGGTTATTTCACAGGCGCATCGCAAGGTCATTCTTGCCTTCGTCAAAGAACAACAACGCCGGTTGCAACCAAGAAACAAACAAATAACGAAGCTGCTGAATAAGCTGTAAACATCAGACATGTTTACCTGATGATTATTCCACAGGTTCATCGTCAAGCCATTCTTGCCTTCAATCACCATCTTGGCTATCCCAAAGTCGCACAGGTCTGGACGGAAACAGTCAGGAACCGCAAGAACTAACCACCGGTAACAACCAAGGCCGGACTCAATATGAAGCGCCGTGCTGTCCACAACCGCACTTGGACCTCCGTCCAGTCATCGACCGGAAGTGACGTATATGGTCATCCTTGTTTTGCGTCAGTTGACGCGATGGTAACAGTCATGCTCAAGCTATTGAAAAATGCTTGCACGGACACTGGACAAGGTCGTAGCTTGGAGATCGGTTTAACACATGTTATTAATCCTCTTTTGAAAAGTAATAGGGTCTAAGTCTAGCTTTCGCTATGCCGCAAACGGCCAGGGCTTGTGTGATGGTCGCGCTCTATTCCTCGGTCCCTAAATATAGGGGTCAGGTCACATTAAATAGCTTCGCTCGACCTAAAATAACCCGATATGTGAACTATGGGTGCGCGGTCCTACCGACGCTTCTGCCTTCCGGCCTGACTCACACTTTCAACATCAAAAGGCATTTCAACCCAAAACGCCACCATCCACTGTATTTCCTAGAACCTTGCAGTGTTTCTACACCTAACGGTGAACACAGTATCAGGCTATCTGACACCTTTGTCGTACAGTAGCCCTGGTGTCTCATGGCTCCGAGCGTGCGATATGACTAGACGGGCCGATACGCCTGGTATGCACAGGGGAGGGGCTAAAAGTTCATATCAGGAGATATCAAGGCAGCGTCATTAATTAAAGAGACAGCTTCCGTGTCTTTGTTTACTTCATCGCCCGGACCTGGGGAGCTCATCGCCGACGGTGTTGTCGTGAGACGAGGCAATCTCATGACGACGTCGACAACTCTGCACGCCAGCGCTTTGCTGACAGATGATATAATCGGTGATTTGTCTGTTATTTGTCATTGGCTGCCTTACGTAATGACTTTGGACGGGGTCCTTATGACTCTAACATAACTGGACACTGCCGTCGGTAAGGATAGATGTGCATATTATGTAAACTATCATGTAATAAATCACACCCTACATCCGTAAACATCATACAAAATAAATATCACAAGACCAAGATTGATTTTTTTACAGTGATTCATGAACTCTACTTTCCACAAGTAAAGACGAATGAGATGTTCTTGCAACAAGCTTCATGTACATTACGCAATGAGGAGTACAAGAAGTACTTCTAAAAGTCAAATCAACAAATGGAGCCTATGGCGCATGAGGAACACCACTTTGAGGTTCTGTAACTTACCAAATGTCCGTTTCCTAGCTGCTTAGACGATTGCATGTCATAGAATGTTCACGTGGCCGTCCCTAGGGGTGGTGAATCTATCCCGAGGGGGGTGGGGAGGTCTCATCCCTCTAACACGTCACCAAGACGTGATGTTCACGCGTTCACACCACGGTGACGGCGGTAGGTATCCTTCCCGACCAACTGCGCATGCGGGGGGAAGCCTAGACTAGGTTTCCCTGGACAGAGGCTACTTTGTTCACCAACTCGTGAACACATACTCTCCGACACTGAAGCAGTCTGGTCGAAACGAAACTACCTGAAACCATTCTCCACACTGCAACATCACCGAGGCTACGTAAAACCATCCTGGGTTGCTAAAGGGACGATTCCGAATCAATGGTTCGTGCTTTAGTAGAGCAGCTCGAGCCAGAGAATGTCGTGCGTTCTTCACATAACACTATAGAGATGGTGACAGGCAATGGGGTCTTCATCATCGGGGCCGGCTCACTTTTAATCTAGAGGAGGTGGGGGAGGATGGCTTGTTGTCATACTTCTACACACAACCACAACTTGGACTGACCCCTACTGTTGTATACACAGTTCTAGAAGAGTTGTAAAGATGGTCAAATCCTGTATTTTTACAAAGCAGGACAACAACGCAGCGTGGTGATAAATAGAATAATTGACCTCCCCCCCTACGCATGTTTGGTCGCTTCCATGGTAGCAGCCGTGATACCGATATGTTTACGTCAGAAGATAAAAATACAAACATAAAGTTTTCGTCCTCACAACACAAATAAACTTCAACTCAGACCGCGCCAAAAGTGGATCTTTCCGCTATCGAGTGACGTTGTAAAAATGAAGAGGTAATTGTGTAGGAAATAGACCTGTACATCAACCCAGATGTTAAACATGGCATGGACGCGGCGTTGCTTTGATACCAGGGGTCAGCTCTACCCCCCTCCGTGTGCCCTATATCCGTGCACGTACATAGTGTTACGAACCCCATTCTTTTTTCTGAATATCCAACCCAAACATATCCATTGATCATAAACATTGCAATGTATCGACTAGCCCCGTGGTTACGCGTTCGTACCTCAGTCGGCCTTTACCTTAACTTCCCTGAGGAAGCGGGTGATGCTATCGCAGCACTACAACAACAATATGACCAGCAATGCACCCGTATCACACGCACATACATGTGTATCACACGTACATTTATGTGTACCAACTAACGTTGACGGACTGTACAAATCTAATGTGTTCTCAACTACTTACAAGCTCCATTACTACCTGTAGATGTCGGAAAGTTTTACTCACCTCGCGCGCTTTCCTCTCCAGCTCCCTCTTCTCCTTTAACCACGCGTTCTTGTCCTGCCCACCGTACAGTCCATTAGTGTTCGTCTGATCGATGTCCATCGCATCCTTTCGCTCGTCTTCCTCCTTCTCCTCGTCGTCCAGACCTTCTTTAAGACGATTGTCGATCTCAAGACTCCCCTTCTCGCTCATATCCATGAAGTCATGCCCGTCGGTGCCGCTCTGGCCTTCGCCTGAGGCCTCGACTCTGTCCGCTTGTTTTCTGGTCGCTCCGCGGTGCTCGGGGGGCTGGTGGCTCTGCCTGCACGGCGCGGCGGTCTATATTTGGAGAGAGAAAAAGAAACGCATTCCAGAGGCTGTAGGCTCACTGGGCGGACTGACTAGCGTACCCGCCTCGGACTATTCAAACACAGCTAGCCCGCGACGGTAGTCGGGCGGCGTTACAAAAATAATAAAACAATCGGGTTCCGTTTTAAAGAGCAATTAAGTCCGCGAACGTCAGAAATAAGACTTCAAAAACGTCACCGCTGTGTTTAGTACTGTTCGCCTTTCGCCGCGTTGTCAACCGATAAGTAGGAGAAAACGTCGCTCCTCAGCAGAGATTTACAACTCTGATTAGGGCCGGCCGGGGTTAGACGCGAAGTCTTCTCGGTAGTCATCACCCCTTCTGCCGACCCGACGTGCCTCCAGGTTGGCCCTGTGTATCCTGAGCATTCCTGCTCTTCCCATCCCATAACCCTACCTCACCTCACAGCCCCAACCAGCCAAATACAGACCTATCGTACCAACATCAGACGACTTCCTACTCCTTTATAAATCTCCTGATGGACTAACCTCACAATAACGCAGAGCAGTGGTGGGCATGTCTCGTCAGAACACTGCTTATATCCCATATAAACTTGGCCTTGGTTCCCTCTTCTTGCCTTGTTTATATACCGACGGGGTTGAGCTGTCCCTTAATGAAGGCTACGTGCCTCACATAGATACTATTTTCATGTTGTCCGATCGCGGGGTTTAGTATCAGCGCCTCACCCCGAGTTTACCACGTCCCGAACGTTACCGAATATCACCGGAATTGGAAACGTGCGGTGGTGGCATTGATAAACCCGTAGTTGACGGGCCGTGGGGAGGAATGCAAAACACTCCGCCATAACCTGATGATATTGGTGCTATGCTAAAGACATTACCTTGGAGACAGTTCAGTTTAGGAGGTTATATCGTGTCTGGTAGTGGACTAATGTGTTACTGTCTTTATGCTGGAGATTGAAGTGTTACGCGGGGTGGGCATCGGAGTGAATTGCTATGTCAACACGAGCCACTAGGAATCCGAGGCATCGTGATTACATTCCTGTGATATGGGACAGCGTTGCCGTCAACTCAGAATCTCAAGATCGTTTGCTTCAATTCGTCGTCTTAAAGCGTACCAAAATGATCACCAGGATGTGTCAAATTGACTCTAAAGTTCATCGCTTAAATGGCAAAGGATGAAAACTCCTCTTAAAGGCTTTAAACCCCCATGCTTGGAACGTCTACGTTATGGCCTGAGAACATATTAAGTGACTTCATAAAATCAAATCGTTCACACCACAATGATATCGTCCTGCCTGAATTGTTACGAAGTGGAACAGGATCATCTAAAAAAGTGTTGTGCCTGGGTCGTATCACTATGTCTCTCAACGGAGAGATTATTGATGATGCTAGGTTAAAAATGTGAGGCTGACATAAAATTAAGTATAACATAAGTGTCATAAAGTAATATGTTTCATTAATACGTAACCAATTTTGCAAGTAATACGGATCTTGTAAATTTCTAGTCGCTTTGAACAGAAGTCGTGTAAGACTTTGAAAATATCCATCTCAAAAAAAGGTGGCAATTACCAAGTGGAAGTTTTTCGAAGGTACCTCTAGCTAAAGGCTTGTATCCTGTAGCATTTTATCGACTAATAAATCACTTTGTACGCTCTGATTTTGAGGAGTCATGGAAGCGTAGAGTGTGCATCAACACTTGCATTCAAACCAAAGTCTTGCTATCTTTCTCTGTCAAATACTTTACTATCTATTCATCTCACTCCTTTGTTGCTTGCCCTCTTCCAGGGCGCACTTAAATTCATATAGAAATGCAACAGAATTTACGACAGACACTTGTGAATACTTCGCAGGCACGTTTCGGTACAAGCTATGCAGGCGCTGGTGTATGCAGATATTGGACTACATGTGGGCCAGCCATAAGGGGATGGGGATCTTTAAATCATTTAGGACAAGGGAAATAACATCTGTTGTTAGAATACCGGCCAGTTTTAAACTTTAAGTCACATGCTGCACTGGAAGGGCACCTTGTTTAACGCTCTATCTTTTCGTAATTGTAAAGTTATCTAGTGTTTTGATTCGATGCCTTTTTTCGCTATGGTTTATTGCTTTTGATGGACATAACTGGGGCGCAGAGCATCCTTGTACGAAGCTTGTACAAGGTCAGCAAGTGTTCCCGTTGTGTCATTTTCAAGGTAACAAGTGCTTTTCATAAAAAAGCTGCCATTTTCGCGTGAATGAAGATGGCTATGTACAGGTGCTTAGTTGAGGATGTGATGTGATGACATTTGTAGCATTTGCCTTGAAATTTATTTGTTTCGTTGACATTTTGGGGGGAACGTGCAGGCTTTCGAGCACAAAGCTACGCTAAAACATCATTAGTGCGCTTGCGCAAGTGAGCCAACGGTTTGCTATAGTGTGTGTTTTGTAGTTCAGGGAACGTAGTGCATAAAATTATTCTAACTTTGTGTGCTCCGTGGAAAGCATTGAAAACTGAATTTAACCGTAAATTCATAATCAAAGATGATTTAGAAATGTTTTAGATCAATACAAGAGGTCCGTCAGTGTCCTTATCTGTACTCTATTAACACATTTATATCTGTATTCCTGTACTTAGCCCTATAGGGCATGATTGTACAATAAAGGTTATAGATCATTCAGCGTTAACATTGATAGAATATGTTTTAGACCAGTTACACTGAATAACATAGCCCCAACGTAAATGAATAATATACGACAGAAAACCTTCCTTTCAATGAGATGCTCCCAAAACTACACAATTATAGAGCCATAGAACCTTTCTCACGGTCTCATAATGACGGTTGTTAAACGTTAACATCGATAGAATATTTTAAAGACAAGTCACATTGGATAGCATGGCCCCTGTTTAAATTAATAATATACGACAGAAAACCTTCCTTTCAATGAGATGCCCCAAAACTACACAATTACAGAGCCATAGAAACTTTCTCACGGTCTCGTAATGAACGTGCCCACATCTGTGTCAGTATGCGGGCCGCCGGGGCTCATGTCAGTTCTAATATCCGGGCCAAGGTTATAGGAATACAGCCGACTCTCTCCACCAAGCCTTCCTACGGGGGCATGGATCGTAAAATTTGGCAAAAAGGGGAATGGTTGGTCAGGAGAGTCAGTCCACGGCAAGGTTAACATTTCTCCGTGCGCGTTGGCCGATAGAAACCTATGGTGGCCAAACTTCAACTGGCAAAAGTATTCTCACTACAGTCCAGTCAGCGTTTTTAGTCTGGTAGAGACAAATCCAGTCGACTGTCCGGCCATTGGTAGAAGAAGCTGCAGGCATCAACATGCACATGGAGAAAATATCTCCTCAAGGCTTGTAAGCGGAGTAATAAAGTAAACAAGCAAGGAAATAAACAAAGAATCAAATTTCTCATCATATTCATTCATTTGTTTAAAAACTGCAATTCTATGGTCTTGGTAGTACCCAAAAAAGTACAGGAATCCCGGCCATTGGGAAATATAGGTGGAACCGAGATTCGTATGGAGGAAAGATTTTTCATACTAGCCTTTTTATGCCGAAAAGTGAATTAAAACAAGCAAGCAAGGAAGCGAACAGAGAATCGAATGTTATTATACAAACATCTAATTCTGTTATCAAAAGCTGTTTTTCCATGATAATAGTTGTAACAAAATATCAGGAATCCAGCCGACTGTCCGCCCATCTATCTGTCATTAGGACATTTTTTTTTTTTTGTTCCGGATATTTTCCTTACAGTTAAACAACTACACGTGTATCAACAAACCAACTGCGACGACATTATCTCACCATTAGATAATTGTTCATAACACCAAAAGGACACTATACTTTATCCATCACGCTGTAGACTATTATTATAGATGGTGATTTTGTAAGAAGAAAGGCATATCGTAAGTTGCCTTGGATTTGTAGAAGGACGCAGTAGGGGACTAACAACAAATCAGCTGCGACGATATTATCTCACTATTACATCATTGTTTACAACATCATAGGCATCTATCTTTCTGCAGTCTGTTAGCCATTAATGATAAGCAGATATAAAGTGATATTTTGGCTAGCAGAAGAAAGACCTAAGATAATTTGCTTTGGATTAGCAAACGGCCCAAAAGCGTTGACTTCTTCATTTGCGAGCTTAAAAATCAAATGCAATGATATCATCTCACTATATATTTCATCAGTGTTTACACCATCCTAAGGACACCATACTGCATCCATCATGCTGCAGTTTGACGTGATTCTGGCTTTCATCCAGACCTGCTGAAAACGTACCAGCCGTGAACCATCCTTCCGGCTGCCACATTCCCCACTCTTAGCAACTAATCTTCCTTAATCCCTCTCCACGTTCAATGGTAAACAGTGCCTTGTTACTAAGGAATCTTGTACAAGTGCTTCAGGCTTAAGGATCATTATTCCTCAAGTGCCCTTTGGTTGTGTAAATAAAACTGTCCCGTTGATGGATGGTGTTTGGTAAGAACTTGGATTACAGCTCCTCTTAGCAACTGATCGTACTTAATCCCCATCAACCTTGAAGTATAAACAGTTCATTATTACCAAGATATCTTGTAGAAGAGCCGAACTTAGCGATCATTATCCTCAACTGCCTTATGGCTGTGTCAATAAAACTGTCTCGATGATGGATGGTGTTGAGTATGAACTTGGACTACACTTTCTTTAAAATGTTGCATCGTTTCTGTAATGTTACTTTCATTTATTGTTCTGAATGTTATGAAGATGCTATTTCAATGTAATTCTGATCTTGGATGTGTTTGGTTAGTTGTGAAAAAGAAAATCGGTTGGTTGTAAAATTAAAACAAACCCGGACTACATGTCTGTAGAAGCTTTGGGTAGGTTGGGCTAGGAGTGCTCATAGTTCTATCAAAACATGCCGGGGTAAAAATACGCGTACTTCCCGCTGGGGGTCTTTGCCAATGTCAGTTCACAATCCGGGATTAAACGGTTCTTCAACTGCAAATGGTGGTTGTTTATGTCAGGAATCTTTATCGAAACATCAGAAACAGAAACGTTGACATTAGTGTGAATCAGATTCTATAGTGAGGTATAACTATACAGAGAAGAGGACAAACTGTCGATTTTGTTTATGAGAAAAACAAATGCTGAAAGTAAGCATGACGTAAACGTTAAAATACTTATGCAAAGGAAAGACGCTTATTCAATTACAGATGTTCTAGGTGGCATTGCGGTTTTAGGATTCCCAATTTCTGTACTTTCGGCTATGGATAGTTCAATAAAACGAATCATAACAACGCAGATTAGATTTATTTCAGCTGCTAATGGTGGTTGTTCTTGTCCAATGTACGTACATGCACAAAGGCCTTGTTATACACCGGATACCATTAGGAGGAATATTATACACAAAGAGTCCTAAAAGTCGAAATAGATTTTTGCACCATTCTTTATCAACGTTGGTACGGTTTGCATCCCTTAAAACTTGCCTCGGATTCTTTAACTACGACAGCTTTTAATTAAAACGGCTGTAGGTTTCAGTTTTGTTACATTAGAAAAAAGACACAAATGCCAAACAAGCCTAGAATGATATTATAATGAAACTACATTCAATATGTTTTTCATATCGTGTGTCCCCATGGGGTTTAACATTTCTAGACTTCCGGCCTTGACTAGATAGTTGTCACGTCTAATTGTCAAATTTACGACCGTCTGTTTGAGCTAACCTTGAACAAGACAGCTGTTCTATATAAAGTTATTATTATTATATCATGCTTTAGAAACTGGAATCTTTAGCTCATCGTTTAAAGCGAAAAGACCTTCTTACGTCGATGAAGATTAGACATCCAGGTAATAAGATACGCCAAAAAGCAATTACTCAAACAACTGGATATGATTTTGGAAACGGTCAGACGTTTCAAGTAGCATCCACTACTTTTCGTCAGTGACTGTGAGCAAGATCAGTTGAACAGCAGGTTGTTGTTCAACTGATCTGCTGTTCAACTGATCTTGCTCACAGTCACTGACGAAAAGTAGTGGATGCTACTTGAAACGTCTGACCGTTTCCAAAATCATAACCAGTTGTTTGAGTAATTGCTTTTTGGCGTAAAAGACCTTCTTAATCTAGAACTTGATATTATATTTTTGCTAAAGGGTTGTTTTCTGCTATGAAATTTGCTTTTGTGCACGGATATATGAAAGTCAGCACGACTCGAATGGCACTCATAAATCATAACCGTATTTTCTATTGCATGACAGTCTAAGTCATCTGAGGACACGGGGCTTCTCGGAAGTTCAAGTACTTTGGATCGATGGATGTGACCATTGTTATATGCCAATCAACAACGTGGCGGAAAAATGCTGTGTTGTTTAACTGTTTATAGACAGCTACGATATTGCAGCTGATTCACCACTACAACAACAGCCAATGTATATTTGTCATAGATGCTACTTTTGACAAATAAGCGAAATTCTGTATCTGTTCGAAAGGAATTATGTACCGGAATTATGTGCCGATATTTTTGCAACCTTAGCTACATGACAGTTAAGTAGATTGCATCATTATGTTAATTAATCATATCCTTCATTTTCCTGGCATGACAGCCGAAGTCATCTGAGGACACAGGGCTTCCTAGAAGTTCAAAGACCTTCAAACGAATGACGTAACCATTGCCGTGTGTCAATCAACTGCATGGTGGAAACTAGACGTGTTTTGAACTGTTTATATGCAGCTACGATATAGCTGCTGACTTTTCACACACAAAAAAAAAACCCCAAGGCAATGTTTAATTGTGTAAGACGATAAACATGTCATAGATGAGCAAAATATGTTCCGATGGAATCATGTATATCTGACATTACAGCCTTTATATATATTCAGTATAACGCTATTGGATTATTATCTTAAGTTGACAGTGTAGCAATAATTGCTTCATTGGATAAATTATTGAAAAAGATTAATATTGTCTAGGAACATTTTTACAAGATTCTTTTATAAAGTTTGTTTGTCTATTGGTTTGGCTGTTCAACACTCACAGCCAGGGCTGGCCAACTAGCCTGTGGCTATTGCAAAGGGCTAGCCCTGCTCACAAGGTCAAGACATTTTATAAAGTGTGCTACAAAAGACCCACAAGTTAACTTCATCGGCATGTAAAACCGTATCTTGCAGTGCCTTAGTCCTACCCTCAAATGAATTATAAATGCTTTTATATATAGCAACCAAATGTGAATGTCAGAGTGTATCAGCCCTATTGAGTGTTACACATGTACCTATAATTGAAGTGTACACACTGGAGCAGCTGTCCATTGATGAGCTTTTAAGCCACACTCAGCATGGATCTTCCGGCATTGCTGTATTTTTGGGACTATTTCAAAGTGAACTGACCCTCGGTGTCATCTTATTTACCTAAACTGAACTACAGTAACCTCTGATACATGTAGAATGTGTCATGTCATCGTTTCTATCTGGCAATCACCCCCGGAAGAGTTTGTGTGCATCTGTTATTTTACTCAAGTTCGCCCTTCCTCAAGCCAACGTTGGTGGGGTTGCTGCGTCCTACATTGGATAAGATTTTGAGATACCCTTGAATTCATAATAAAAATGTTATGCAAAACGTTTAGGTATGACTGAAAAGGCAGCAACACACACAAAACGTAAACAGGATTAGTTTTCAATCGATGAAAATTGTTCAGCGTGCCTTTCGAATCGTTCGATCGCAGTGAGGTCGCCAACGCGCCGCGGGTTCAGTAATGCTTAGGTCACATTTCCTAACCGGGGCCCGGCCGGGCTGTTTGCGGAAACGAAAAATCAAAGTGTATGTCAATAAATTTGCACAAACTATGCTCTTAAATAATTTTGGGTACGTTTTGTGTTTTTGTTGTCTTTTATATCATACTTTTCGTTCCCAAAGGCTGCCCGGCCGGCCTCCGGGTATGATGCGACCCTAGCATTAGATAGGGGCTTATAATCCCATTCCAATAGGTCGGCTTATAGTTTGTGTGCTTCGTTGTCTATTAAATTATACTTTTACGTCATGCATGTTATTCCAATCGTGAAATCAAATATTAGACAAATTTGATCTAGGTCGCCGCGACAACGCAGCGCGATCGCCGTCCAGTGGAATGGGGGCCTTAACAACAAAGCATGTCAACGTCATGATTCATGACCCCTTGTGCGAGCTATGCCGCGTCACGTGATCCCGCGCTTCGACCTTTCACCTATAGAACATCAATCAAAACCGGTGACGTATCTAGAGTATGTGCACATATTGGGAATAGCTACGGGACCGACTTTCAAAGAAAAACCTTCAGCGGGAGGCTTACGGAGATCAGTGGCTTCGGCAAATTGGGATGGATGTGTCCGCGTCATGGGAATTCAATATCTGGGGTAGTATGAGGAGAAAACAATCCGTCTAAAGGGTTCAGAATAAATCAGTTACTGGTTACATGTTAGAAGTATCCGAAAATTCAGTAGCATCTAAGTTTTGAAATACCAACTACTTTTCTGCGTATTACTGCATACCTTAGATTGATATCATATCAAGCAAAGCAGGTCTTAAAAGGTTTCCTTTCATGAAGCGATGATACATTCTGTAGGCGTTAGAATATAGTGCGTTATAAACCTGTTAAGCGTCTAGATCTATTCCTCATATTGATGCCTAATATTGTGGACAATGCATGTTAATCAGTGAAAACCATTGATGAAATATGTGAAGAATTATAGGTTGCAATAATGAACGTTTAAGCATCCAAAGCTTACTGGTCAGATCTTCTGGTTAATTCTCAGTCCATTATCGTCTGATAAACACGTCAATCACCATTTGCGCGGGAAGCGTGACAGCCGGAGGTCGCCATCTGACGCAGGCGAGATTAAAGGCTTATCGTCCCGTCATGCCGTGTTGAAACATTCTCTATATTTATTGAATCACATGCTGACAGGCAAAGCAAGCATCAAAGCAAGCATAGTATTCATTTCCCTTTAAGGGCTCTAGATGATTCAAGGTCGCTAAGCGCAGCATGATCTAAGACTGAAAGAGTGTCTGTCCTGAAACGACATGATATCGTTCTGATTTTGGTGCCCTACCAGAAGATTTTGGTCGGTACCAGAATGAAAAGAATAGCATACGATAACTTTACAATACAACGCGCTCACCTTTTGCCGTATTAGGTTTCTGGACAAGGCTATATTTCATGCTTTAGGACGCGCAAACGTTCCCTTCATCTTAAAGAACATCCTTTTAAAAAAAGCTCGACAACCTTTTCTATGACAGGACACTGGTCATATCTACAAATTCTTGACGTCAATTGCAACTTGCAACATGTATGATCCAAAGTTGAAAACAGTATACAATGTGATGTATTTACTTATAACTTACAATCTTAAGTGATACTGTGGTAGGTAACACACCAAGCAACAAACAACAGCAAAAAGTTTTTTTCTGCTCAACGACTTGTCCTAATTAGATTATTTTAAATCTAGTGTAACTCTTTTTGTAACCATCACGGAGTTGGATAAAGCTGATAATGAGATAATACTTTTCGCTTCAAAGAATAGGTGCTGTGGTCACCTTTCGATGATGTGCAATTACAGTGATAGTTCGTAAGAGTTAACGTCTTAACATTATGGTGTATAAACAATCCTGATTATTTTTGATATAATCATTGCCCTTCACTAATCATCGTTAGTGGTGACATCGTCCGCATGATGATAACCTTCAAACATGACTATTTCATACATTGTTGTAATTTTGTCTTCGGTTGGTCTTTTTTTCGGAACAGCACACATCTGACATAGCCGTCGGTGCCCCGCCTCACATGTAACCTTCTGAAGCGTCGCTGATAAACGAACTGGGTGATTTACCAAACATTTGACTTATTCAGGAGACAGCGGCCTAGCATGCTTCACACGTCAAACATTGGCTTCTGAAGTCATCTAGTCTCCCCAGGACTTTCATTTTGCAATAGTAAACGACTTTATGCAGTATAGCTTAAGCTGTTGCTAATTGTATAGGTACAAATACACCAATACCATAACTAATCACTAAATGATGCTGTAATTGTGATTTATGTACAGTTGTGGAGTCGTCCGTGAACTGTCAGCTCCTAGATCCATTCAACCTTGTAGCTACTTATAGGTGGTCACATTTTGCGGTTTAAAATACTAAAACTTAACTTCAGGAATTCCTTTTAAAGGTGTGATTAACCAATGCAACAAATCGTGCCGACAGATTAATGACTTTAAGATGATTTATGTTGGTTTCCTGGAGTCATTCATAAGCTTTTAGCTCCTGGATTAATCTGTCCATGTCGTCACTTTTACATCGTCGCACCAACCAGTCAAGTATCACAGATTTAGCTTTCATTTCAAACCTGTCATTGTCACATAATTACACTGAAACCGGATCCACTAGTACTATAGCTAAGTAAATGCTTTTACCGTAATGTATATGCTTAATTTATGTTCTTGGTAAATCGGTTTATACCCGAGTTTCTAGTCCCATTTTAGTTCACTGTCCACAATCACTCCAAGGTATTCGGATTATGTTGCAACATAACCCGCGAGTTTCTTACTGAATAAAATCATCATCATCATCATAATCATCATCATCAAGGTACTTGAAAACTTGTACAACTTCAAGGATGCTTCCATTCACTGGTTTCAATATCATTGGCAATGGCAAATATCTTGAACCGTACGTAGACATGCAAAAGCGATATTATCACATATACTAAAACCGGTGTCCAAGTAGTAATTAAGTAGTAGTGATTTATTATCAATCGTTGTTAATTTGGCAGTTAAAGACTGACCCAAAAGTCATAGCTCCCAACATTTACATTGTCATAGTAATATCAACTGTTAAACATGCCGATAATAACGTTTTTATATATTTCAAGTATCGTATAATTTATCTCTTAGTTTTATTGCATGAGGTAAAGGTCGTAAAATTCGGAACCATTCAGTGTTTACTGCAAGGCCGTTTTGTCATGCGTTATTCCCAATAAACCAGTCACTACTAGTAACCGGCTTCATGCCACGTACAGTTTGAGCTGTCGCTCCTTTTAAAGCTGCAATTAACACATACCCTAAACCGTGCCGACTGAGTGAAGCTTAGATGCTGATTTATGAGGCTAAGAGACTTATGTTGCTGCTGCAGTCGTTACTTGTTAGCGACAACATGGAGTTATTCGGGTTCGCCTTTAATGTGAAGGACAGATATTTCGAGAAGTTCGGTATTTTGTGTTCAAGGCTACTCAATAATGCTTTCTCCACATGTCCTCAATGGCACTAACAAATGAGAACTAAGATCAAGGGGGACGATTTGCTTTTATAAGTAGGACTGAAAAAACCCCTAACGTTTAGACATTCCGTGATGTTTTTATGCATCCGCAATGTTGTATATTGACATGTTCGTGATGTTTTTACGTAACATTCGGTCTGTCCCAAATTCTGTGTCAGATTTCTAAGCAAGATTTATATGTGCCTTTATAACGCCATGCCGCTGTAAGTTCCTGTTAAACTATGATGCCCAAATGAAAAATAAGCTTCTACACACGCAACTGCAACGGTTTACTTCACGTTGTAGTTTGATCAATGTATGTACGAAATCTGCAAATATGCGAAAAAAGTTCGAAGAAATATGGGTGTGTCTTCATAGTTCATACTCTGATGTCACAGCAATGGGATGTTCGTGACAAAAATATCAAAATATGTTACAAAAATATATTTTTGGTCTTCCACTGGCCTATTTTAGGGAACACATTCTTGTCTGTATTTTTTTATTACTGCATTGAAGACGTTTGGTTGTGTTGCATATTACAAATACGTAGAGGAGAAACAATTGACTGTGTTTCAATTGGAAACATCAAGATTGATAATGGTTTTATTTAGAACACAACTTCGTATCGCTACAATCGCAGCCCTAAGGCTGAATAGATGTTGTGATTATAGACTGTTATAACGATGATATTATCGTAATAGATTAATATAAAAAACATACGAATCTTAAAGACAGCATTTGCCTACCTAGGCATCAAGGTCAAGTATTCAAGACCCCAAGTCATAATGTCAGGCTAGGAGTATCGAAATCCACAAAGTCAAGATCCTCGTTGACTATAATGAATGACCATTTTCGACACTTCAAGTTACCAACATGTCCGGTAAACAAAATAACCAAAATGATAGAAATACGGCTGGTCTTTCTACAGACGCCATCGGTGGTCAAAACAATATTTATTGTTTGTTTTCCACAGGATTTTTGTCTGGCTCTTTAGAATTGATTAACCCGGCAAAACCCGGCAAAACAGAAATAGAAGGACTGCTACATTTGGAAATATTTTTATTTCAATGTGATCAAATGATCACTTTACAGACATGTATACACATAATTGTTTCAGCAAAATGAATTGTTACTTACGATTTACATGTAGATCAATATCCGTCCCTTATTCTAATTCGGACATATTCTTATGCTCAAGTCAAAGCTGACATCATTATCATCAATTACCATTATAACAAATTACATTTTAGATACATATACACTACAGAGGTATGGCTGTTTAAGAACATTTTCTATTAACAAGTTCTATTTTCCGTTCAAACTATGGAAGCGTTATTGACTGAGTTTTTAACATTATCAATTATCAACCAATGGGATATAAACTGATTCGTGCTGCAAGGTAGGCAAGGTGGAACACTTAAGCAGGGTATTTACAACCACTTTTACTTGTGCACTTTACTTGAAGAGGAGGGGAAAGCATCTTGTGATTTCCTGGTGAAAGCTTACAAAGAAGGTACTGAAATACATGTTGACCCTCATTTGACAAGGATGTGAAAGTAAAGTACTTCATGCGTCTTCGCGCTGAAAGCTGTCATAAAAGCTGCTGACATATGTACATGTTAACCTCCAATTGACCCTCAACTAGGAAAACAAAAAGAAGCTGCGGACATACACGTTGACCCTCACGGTGCCCTTCATTTAGGAAAACCTTGAGAAGACGTATCGGTTGTTAAGAGATAGATATTTGAAGATATTTTAAGTGTCGGAATGCGGCGGTACGTTTTCAGAAGGCCGATGGTTAATATGTACGTGAGACCGTCTATGTCCGGGAATTTGGATTATTGGGATCTATGCAGAAATCTTCTGTGTTTGACGAACATTAGACAACCTAGATTAAGACACTGAACATATAAAAAGGACTTTCATGGCAATTAATTATGAAACAATAAGAAGATATTATCAAACTCTATCAAGGAACAATACTTCTTGTGCTATTTTCACAAAGCATGCATGTATCTGTATACGTAGGCTAATCTTTTGTGTTGACCTGTACTTGACGAAATGGGGACATATGTATGATAAGGTTTTTATTAGTCAATAACCCTCTTGGGTTAAGAGCTGATCCTCAACAACATAAGATATCTTTATTCGGCACACCTTAAGCGAAGGCATTCTTAGCGCTATTCTTAGATTTACCTTGCCGGAAGTGTCGGCTCGCGTTTGATCTTTCGGTGACGTCACGTCAGAAGACGTCTTACAATTTCTGTCCTTGTTTGTTTCAAGGTCACCACTGACTTGCGTCATCAACGTCTCAAGGATCTTCTTCATCTCAGCATCGGCGATTCTTCCTTCTTGAAGGGTCTCCTCCATGAGAGAAGCGCCCCCTGGCGAGTCCTTCTGGTACGGGATGGTGGCCGAAACCAGAGTGTCTGAAAAGGCGAGTTGAGCAATGGTGGTACACAGTTCGCGTAAACGGTCAAGTTCATACGACAGCTGGAAGTTCTGTACAGTCCATTCGATCTCTCTCACTTCCAGTTCGTCTTGAAGCTTCAAGTTTTCTGCGAAGAGGTGGACAAGATCTAAGCGTTCACACGGGTAGACCTCCACAGTTGGAGTTATGAAAGAATGCGCCGGGCTCTCGGCTTCCTCTTGGGCGGAATTTGGTGAGGAAATTGTTTCTAAATGTTGGGATTCCTCCGACGAGCCACCCACGATTTTGAAAGTGCCAGCTGCAGCCGCGGTGTCGGTTTGATCTTCCACAGCCTCGCAACCATCTCCGCTAATACTTGTAATTTTGTGTGCTTCTACGGTGTGGTTTTGACTACATTCCGTGCGATTCTGGCAAACACAAGCCTTGCTGCTAACTCCATTCTCTCTGTCGTCATTTTGAAGCGCTGGAGATTGGGGAACATTCTTACATCGAGCAATTCCGCTCGTGTCTTGCTCGGGTTCGGTTTCAGGGCCTTTAGTCGGTGCCATTAGTTTGGAATTCTCGCCGCATTCCCGGAGAGTCGCAGATTCCCGGAAAGCAATTCCGTCTCTTTCGCGAGCCGGCTGGACAAAACAATCAACGGTGTCCTCAACACCCTGCATGAGATTCTGCAGGGACGAATATGCTTGATTATATTTTTGAAGTAGTTTCGGTTCTTCTGTGCTGTTTTCAGCATGGATTTCTAACGCTGCAGGGGTGTTATTGATGTTGTCATCGCTTCGGTTTAGCAGTGTTTTTAAGCTGGTCATGTGTTCCCGCAAGCTTGAGCTGTTCGTGGATATCGTTGCGCAATGATCGTAGAGTGATTGAAGTAATGTGTCAATTTCTCCCTGGCGGTCGTCCATCTGTAAAACATTTTGAAAAAATGCACGGTTATAGTTTAAAAGTAACGGTGCCCAAGGAGCTAATAGAGACTATACAACGTCATTGCGGTGCCTTTAATTTGAAATATTCAAATTGTAATTGATAACATAGACTATACAGAGGAATACCCTCTTATTTTAACAATAACATATGATCATCATTATCATGATAACAAGCAATCTTTTCTCAATTCAAACTGTCAATGTTAATGTCAAAATAAGTTTGCTTTGTGTCTTTTTACCTGGCTGTTTTGTTCCTGAGTTTCTCTTAAAAGCAACCCGTAGTCTGTGCACACTTTCTGTAGGCGGTCAAAGTGATGCTGCAGTTCATCAACTACGTGCAAGACGGCGCTCCAATCAGGCGACTCTTCTGTCAGACCGCCATTTTTATCTCTGAGGTCTGAAGTTTGTGCTGAGCAATCCAGGAGCAGTTTTCTCGTTTCTTCAATCTGCAAGAGAGATTTCACACAAAACATAGCTACATCAAACTTAGAGTAGATCAACCATATGATAGAAATCACTATGAAACACTTTCAGGCTTTCAGATGGTAATTCATGCCCACTACTAGCACCAAACTAGGCACAGCCTCATTACTCGAAAGAGTACTTACTGGCTCAACTTCAAGGTGAATATTCAAGGTGAATGCAAACATAGTCAAACTGAAGTCATATTTTCTTGCATACTAGTTGCCCTAAATTGCACAAATTGAGTTGAATTGAAAAAAGAACAAGAATCAAGACGACGCAACTTTTCCAATGCCTAACCTCACCTTAGCGAGTTTCTCTTGCAACATTTGTAGTTTTCCACCAGACAAAGGCACTTGCTTCAAGTCAGGATCGACAACGACAGTCAATCCCATTGGTGACGTAGCCGTCCCTGATGACGTCATATCCAGACGAGACCGTCCACCATGTTGTTCTACTATCCCAGAATCCCCGTTTGTTTCGCAGTTTAAGTCTTCAGAAGCGTCATGGAGGATCGTCTATGTAGGTTTGATAAGGTAAAACGGACAAAAAAAAAGAAAACAGAAACTAAAATAAGATGATTAGAAGAAACATTACTGAAATGTAAAAAATAGCTTACAAAATTTGAAGACAAGAAGGATTATAACAAAAACAAGACGGATATAACACAAAGAAAGACAATCGTAGAGAGATTTATGTAGGAAAGAAAGTAAAGTAGCACTAAAACTAAGAACAGAACAACAAACGGGGGGATAAACTGGGAAGAAGAAAAGGATTAACATTAGTCCCACACCCTACTTACCACCCAAAACAACGACTTTGTCTCAAATAAGAGAGTGTGAAATTGATAGCGCATACTCAAGTGTTTGTTGTGCATTTTACGGCAAGTTTCTTACAGTGCTTACTTGTACTATTGCTTGTATATTAACATAGACTCTGCATGTTGCTGATTTGCAGTAGCCCAGGTGGGTGTTGGTCCTGGGAGATACGGCAAGTTAGGCCACTTATACTCGATTTCATGGATGGTAACTGTTGGGAACATCAAGTTATGATAAAAAAAAGGAAATTGCTTGAGCGGCATTTTGTGGCACATATGTTTCATCAATGTTTTGGTGCTTGTGTTTTGATCCAAACCTTAAACTTTGATACTGATATATACTAGTTCAAGAACAGATGACGTTTTAGTTATAGAATATTCTGTGGTGGGTTCAGCAAGGCCATACACCATTATGATTATAATTATGGACTGTGCTAATTGTTTTGCTTCAATGCAGCGGATTATAACAACGTAAATTTTTACCAAATCTGAAAAAAAAGAGTGAGAGTTCTAACTAAAGATAAAAGAGCTGAGTAAGAATGCGCAAGATTGCCATCCATAAAACCGAGTTTCGGCGGCATGTGTGTGATATGTGTGGGGGTAGCCAGATAGAGACATTCAGTACCATTAGAACTCGCTAGGTGTGAGATCCACGTCTGCTCTGCAAAGATCAGAGTGAGGTCAGAGGTTAGTGTAGAGGTCATAGGTCAGTAGGAGGACGAAGGGACATTGGCTGACCGGAATTGAACAGACCCGTAGAAAGTATCCTTGTTCTATTGCACTTTTGTACCAAGCTTTGCATTACCCAAGTGTGTTACCATTTAACCCAGATAAAAACGTGTTATTGGCCAATGGTCACGTGACGTTACGCACCAAATCACGCGAGACGAACGTGAATATGTGAGCTGATAATCTTTCTTATTTCTTACATTTCATGTAGTTATTATGAAAGTGAAACTACTACATTTTAGGATCGCAGAGAAAGGCTTGGGTAACTACAAAACTAATAAACAAATCATAATCATGACAGACCACTCATAACTGTTATTATCACAGACATTTTGAACAAGATGGTTTTACATGTGTAATCATGGGTGAACGTTAGTCGACGAAAATGTAACACAGATAAGCATAACGGCATTTCTTCAAAACAATGGAAACACAGAGTGAAAAAGATGTTCATTGATCAAAGGACATGGAAGTAAACACAGAATGTATTTCTGTCCTTCTTACTTTGGTCTTGTCCTGAGCAATCATGTCCTTCAGACCCCTGCTTCTGGTTGAGGTCTTCTTCGTAGGACTGCCATCTTTGGAGGACTTGCTCTTCTTCTTGTCGTCGCTAGGGGGCGTTATGGCACTGGCGATGTCGTCACGAGCCGGCTGTTTCCGCCACCTGAACTCCTCCCCGTCCGTCTTCAGCCCCGCCTCCGTCTTCAGGATTCTGAGTTCCTCGGACATGACGGTCAGCTCCTTCTCCTGCCGCTTACACACGTCGTCTTTTCGGTCAAGGCAGGTCTGAAGGTACTCTGGAATTACAAAGCAAAATCATTGCATGTTTGAAGATCCTCTGATGAAGAAAACAAAGCCATGTAAGTAACAGTTATCTTCCGTTAAGTTTAGGCAGGTTTGAAGGTAGTCTAAAGGTACCTGGGTAGTTGACCTTTTAACAAAAAAAGATCATTAACTTTCATTACTATATGTCAAATAGATTTAGGACGATCAACCTTATTGTTGCGCTTAGAACAACAATTTTACTGATACTAATAGTTGTACATAAGAAGAAAAAAAAGATTTCCCTTCAAGCGTCAAACAAACTGATCTAGTTAGGCACTTATAAACGTTGCCATGTGCGTGTGTGTGTTTGGTTGGTTGTTAACACAAAGAAAGACTATGTATACATATGATTCATAGGACGTTGAATATTGGCGATCAGGCCACACTGTGGCGCAGGACAGACCCAAAGATGAGAAAACGAAGGGCCACAGCTACACAACCGAATGTCTCACTCGCTATTCAAAGGATAGAAGAGGGCCTGCATGGGGGGGTCCCGACAACGCTCTACGCTAAATTCGGAGGGCCGGCTACGTAATACACTAAATTCAGAAAGCCTCCGTAATACGCTAAATTCAGAAAGCCTCCCTACGCAATACGCTAAATTCAGAAAGCCTCCCCTACGCTCTAAGCTAGATTATGGAGTGGTCGGAAACGCTCTACGTAAAATCAAAACGGCCGATTACGCTCTACGTAAAAGGGGCATGCAGGCCCTCATAGAAGAATATCAAGAATATAATCCCGACCCACCTAAGTGCGTCTGCAGTTCCTCTATGTTCTCCTCCAGCCGCTGGAACTCGCTTATCTGCCTATTCACGTCATAAACAAACAAACATACAAACAAACAAACAAACAAACAAACAAACAAACAAACAAACGAACAAACCCACCTAGGTGCGTCTGCAGCTCCTCTATGTTCTGCTCCAGCAGACACATCTCCTCCAGCCGCTGAAACTCGCTTATCTGCCTATCCACGTCATAAACAAACAAACAAACAAACAAACAAACAAACAAACAAACAAACGAACAAACCCACCTAAGTGCGTCTGCAGCTCCTCTATGTTCTGCTCCAGCAGACACATCTCCTCCAGCCGCTGAAACTCGCTTATCTGCCTATCCACGTCATAAACAAACAAACAAACAAACAAACAAACAAACAAACGAACAAACCCACCTAAGTGCGTCTGCAGTTCCTCTATGTTCTGCTCCAGCAGACACATCTCCTCCAGCCGCTGGAACTCGCTTATCTGCTTCTCCACGTCATAAATAAACAAACAAACAAACAAACAAACAAACAAACAAACAAACGAACGAACAAACCCACCTAGGTGCGTCTGCAGCTCCTCTATGTTCTGCTCCAGCAGACACATCTCCTCAAGCCGCTGGAACTCGCTTATCTGCTTCTCCACGTCATAAACAAACAAACAAACAAACAAACAAACAAACAAATGAACAAACCCACCTAAGTGCGTCTGCAGCTCCTCTATGTTCTGCTCCAGCAGACACATCTCCTCCAGCCGCTGGAACTCGCTTATCTGCTTCTCCACGTCATAAATAAACAAACAAACAAACAAACAAACAAACAAACAAACAAACAAACAAACAAACAAACGAGCAAACCCACCTAGGTGCGTCTGCAGCTCCTCTATGTTCTGCTCCAGCAGACACATCTCCTCCAGTCTCTGGAACTCGCTTATCTGCTTCTCCACGTCATAAATAAACAAACAAACAAACAAACAAACAAACAAACAAACAAACAAACAAACAAACGAGCAAACCCACCTAGGTGCGTCTGCAGCTCCTCTATGTTTTGCTCCAGCAGACACATCTCCTCCAGTCTCTGGAACTCGCTTATCTGCTTCTCCACGTCATAAATAAACAAACAAACAAACAAACAAACAAACAAACAAACAAACAAACGAGCAAACCCACCTAGGTGCGTCTGCAGCTCCTCTATGTTCTGCTCCAGCAGACACATCTCCTCTAGTCTCTGGAACTCGCTTATCTGCTTCTCCACGTCCTTCTCCTGACGCGCAGCCGCCATGTCCTGCTCGTTACCCGCGCAGATTCTCGCGAGATCTTCGTTCCTCCCCTCCATGTCCGCCAGCTTGTTCCGCAGGAAGGTCACCTCTTCTTCGAGTTGTTTTTTGTTGATGTCCTCTTTACTGCCTGAGTCTGGTGTTCTCGCGCTTTTTGCACACTTGATTTCTAGTTCGTATTTCTGAATTGTTGACACTAGAATCCTGTTGTCATACTCCATGGCGGCAAGTTTCTGTTTTGATATAGAATTGTCTTCTTCGAGAAGTCTGAGCTTCGCTTTGAGGTCATGGCCGCCATCTTTACCACGAGGTCGAAGGTTACCCGCCTTCTTCTCGGCCTGATATCGCGAGACTTGGGCCGTGAGATTGTGGTTCTGCTCCTCCAGATCCGAAACGGTCCTGCGCAAGACGTCAGCTTCCTCTTCAAGGAACTGCAACTGTCTGCGCAGTTCTTCCACGTTTTCTGGCATGTCACTTTCCGGGTAGCTCGCTTCCGATTCGCTACTTGAGGCTGACATGTTCTTACACCTCCCGCGGTACTTTTGTAGCTCTACACCAAGCTTTTCGTTCTTAACCTCCATTTCTATCAACTTCCGTCCTAACGTTGTCGCTTCTTCCTCAACAAGTTTAAGTTTCAGTTTCAACTGAGCTTCTTTGCTGATGTTACTGGATTCAGACTGTTCAGCTTGTTCGCTTTCACTAGATTCGAACTCGCCGTACTTTCTTTTATACTGTTCTAATTGAAACTGTAGACCATCTCTGTCTTTTTCGACTTCGACTAGAGATTGTCGCATGAGGTTGGTCTCTTCTTCCACGAGCTCAAGCTGCCGGCGCACGTCGGACTGAGCCTCGGCGCTGGTCGCTTGGGAGACCGCCGAGGAAGCATCCTCCGTATCTGAGCCTTTGTTGTGGGTTTTGGCCTTCTGGACCTGCAAGAGAAAAAAAAAAAAATCTTAGATCATTTTCTTATTTTGGGCTTGCTTTCAGTGTCTGTTTGATTGTATTTAATTATATCTTTTGTTTCGATGAAGACAATAACATAAGCCACCAGCTTGGCTTGATTACGTCGTCTTCAAGTCCTGGAATTAAATGTGATTTTATAAAAAAAGGAAAATAAGAGTAAACAACTAAACGCCATTCAAATCAGTCGTTCTCTAGAGCATACTGTCATTGATTTGTTTAACGTTATAGCTTTTGAACACATGTATTTGAATGTCCTAAATCACCAAGATTAACGGCGGCACCATTGACAGTAGTGACTTAATTACAGTTATCCTAATCATTTTGGAAACTGTATAACTCTTTACATCTTAAGTATTCTAATTGTGATTATTCATTCATTATCTCTTGTTTCGGATGCTGAAAACGTAGCCAGGAAGACATTTGTAAGGGGTTTCTATCTTAACGAATTTGGGATATTATACAGCACTTGAAACGTACGTGTTTTGCATAAACGTTTTTAACTACATTACAAGCAAGCAGGAACCTATTCCTCATGTAAATTATCGTAAATTGCCTTCGACGAATTCGATTACGTTTCTCGTTAAATGAATTACAGCCAGTTTGTTGTCAGATGACTGGGACCTCAGCTACATGCCTCTACTTTGGACAGTCCAAATATTGATATATCTGTGTGACAAGTCTACGGGCACAAGAATATTACGGATGAAATTTAGGTTAACATTTCTTACTGATAGGATATACTTGAAGCTTTATTAGTTAAACGCAGAACAGACTTTTAGCAAATTCTATGCCAATGAATCGAACATTGCTACCATAGCTTTAATCCGGATTTATGTTTTTCAGTATTTGAACGTCAAATAACATGCAGATCTATCAACAAGCATCTAGTGCCAATGTCTAGCATCATACAAAAGGCAAGCCAACAAATGGTCCACGGAATCTGCTTGTCTGAACCTACCTTTTTACGACGTAACATTGTTAGCCGATATATTTCACTCAATACCTTTTGGTTTACAATCTTGAACTGTCTAATATACAATCTATGGTTATACAAATTTCAATAAACCGATGTATACTAATTCTAAGGAAACTAGGAAAGGATATCAAAATGTGTCATACACCAATGACTTCATGCAGGAGACGATGACAGAAACATTTATTGCAACCACCAGAACAAGAACAAATAGATTCAAGAACAGTCCAATCCTTTATATGACCCATCTTTTGAATGAACAGTGACATCTAAACTTACGCATATGTTCATTGTTGCGAATAAGTCTCGCCTTTACATATCCATGCAGACCGTTACTGATCTGACCGGTTGTTTTAACTGCTTAGTTGCCTTTTAGAATCGTAATGTATCTGTCTCTGCCAATTGAAAGTATTGTTTGTATAAGCGGTATATAGTTGGTTTTTGAATACGACCTGTAAGGCAGGTACGCAATTCAGCCGGTTGGCTGCTATGTACTAACTGCTATGTTGTTTTAGAAATAAACCCTTCTAAAAAAATGTGACCTACCTGTTTTCTGAGCTTCTCGACCTCCCCCTTCAGCGCCTGCCGAGATGTCTCGGACTTGACGAGTTTGTGTCTGAGATGCTGATTCTGCTCCTCCACCCTGGACCGCTTCTCCTCTACCTGCTCCAGCTCGTGATGGAGACGGACAGACACATCTTTTGCCACCTGTGGTATCAAAAAGATGCAGAGATGAACAAAGGCCCGATTTACACAGGCACAAGTTTTCGGAGTCAACTTGGGGTTGCGTATGACGAGCTTTAGGGCTGCGCAAGTTTTCTTACTAAGATACGCTACTTGAGTGGCCTAGGGCTCTCCTTGCATAGTCCTGAGTCGACTCCAAGTCAAATTACACATATTGAAAGATAGTTCTCCTAAAACCAAAAAGCTAAGTATAGCTATGCCCTGCCTCTAACGTTGCTAGGATACCACGTGCTGTCGTCTGTCAGTTTTCCCATTGGTGTGAGGTATCCGATGTCAGCGTTTAGTACAAAACTATTTGCTAAGAAGTTCAAAATTGTAAGAGATGAATTTGAAGAACCTCTGTGTCAACGTTTTCAGTTGTACAAAAATAATTAATCTATTCTTCACCTGAAAGACATGAAGAAAAAATATTCTGCATCGGCCGGGAATCGAACCCGGGCCTCCCGCGTGGCAGGCGAGAATTCTACCACTGAACCACCGATGCTGCCTGAATACGTACGTACAAAGCTGACGTCAAAATTGTTTGGCTTATTCCCTCGGTCGATTGATTGTGCTGATCTCAACCCCTGGGATATTTTCTCTGTGACAAGATAAATGCTGAACATGGTGTGTATTCTTTACTCGACGTAGCCTAAATGAGTTCAACAATGCATTAATGAACATTGCCGTGCCTTGTCAGTGACGGAAAAATAATTATTCGAAAACAGCATACTTAAAAAAACATTACCCGAGGCTGGCTTGTCGGTTGTTTTTCCCCGGTTGAAAACGCAAGTTATTACTTCGCGAGTAAGAAATGAATCAAGAACGATTTTTCTTGCCCCCAGAGACGAGTCCAATGTACTATTAAGCGTTTTTATCGATCGATTCTGCCATTCCCATGCATGAACTTCCCCATTCGTATACGAATATGTGCAGGCGGCATGGCGTTTTTGTGTGAGGAAAATTGCAACACATCTTTTTATTGATATCAGTAAAATATAAGAGTGATTGAAATACTCCTTTTAGAAAGATTTTGCATGGATCGGTTTTGCACACATAAACAACGCAGTCACAAAATTGTTTAAGATGTATTTATCTAACTATATTCTCGATATCTAAAATCTAGATCTGCATTATATCTAAGAGTTTATATAATGTAAGAATCTGTCCTCATGTTAAAGTTGAAAATGTTTAGGAAAGGATTTACAATTTTTGGTATTTAGAATGCAAACGCGCGATTAGCAAAGAGACAACTATGTTCCTCTACTGATGGTTGACGCCTGGTACGTTCACGCCACCAGTTTAGCACAAAAGACTCCACTGTACTTAGTACGAAAGGCTGCACAGTAGGTTGGTTTTCTGTGATTTATCAGCGGAAAACATGCGCGCCCGGGGCCGCACTCATATCGACACGGGCTCACCCCCGGCGGCCATGATGGATCGCGGGTCATCATGGGAGATTTACCGATGACGTCAGAACGCGGTATCTTCCGGCAGACACAAAAGCGGGACTGGTGATAAGATCCACATGTAGTCTGTCAGTGTCGAGCGGAGCTTCGAACGGAATGAAATTCTGCCGGGGAAAGTTTTGTCAATATTACCCGGGATTTGCACTGTAATCAGTATCACTCTTGTTGAAAACAAAGACGTGTACGTATCTTTATAGCACGTCATGTGACGACAGGAGAGACACTAGGTAGGAATAATATAAAAGTGCTATAACGCATCAATAGATTCATGTAATCATTGTGACGAATCCACATATACCTCAGGCTGTAAAAAAGTCTAAACTGACTGACCATGATAATGGTCAAGTAGTAATTTCGTTTGTTTTTACGATGTTTGTTGTTGTTGTTTTTCTTCAGATGGGTACAAAAGAAATGTGATGTATATTTTCTGACCTTGGGATCCTGTTCTCTCTCATACGACTGTGATACTGCAGTATTGTTTTGTTTGAAATGTTCATACAAATTTTTGTTGTTGTTACGTCGATGTTGTTACGTTTGATGTTTGTTTTCATGTTGGTCAATAATAAAATACCTGTAATGTACTAGTGATTTTTCTGACCTTGAGATTCGTCTCAATATCTCTCACGCAACTGTTGTTCCCGAGTTTCAAGCTGCATTTTTTTTACAATTTTTGTTGCTGTTTGTGTTAAAAGAAAGAATAATTGATTTATCTGACCTTGAGATTCTGCTCGATCTTTCTCACACGGCCGTAAAATAATAGTATTTTGGCTTCACAATTTCCATACAATTTTTGTTATTGTTACGTTGTTGGAGGTTATTGAGTTGTTGTTGTTTGCATTTGGGTCAGTGATAAAACGCGTGTAATGTACACATTTCTGACATTGTAATCCTGCTTTCGTTTGTTTTTACAACTTTTTGTTGCTGTTTTTTTGTTTCTATTTTGGGTCACAAGAAAATTAATGTATTTTTTTGACCTTGAGTTCCTGATCGATCTCCCTGACGTGGCTGTAGTTCCCTAGTTTTAACTGACGGATCGACAAATATTGTCAGGTCTTGTTCAATCTCCCGGACACGGCTGTAGTTCCTTTGGTATTCTTAGTAATTATTAAGACAACGTCACATATTGTTGTTGTTTCTGTCAAATGAAAAAAATAAGACCCTTTGCCTGACCTTGAGATCCTGCTCGATCTCCCTGACGCGGCTGTAGTTCCTTTGGTATTCTTAGTAATTATTACGACAACGTCACATATTGTTGTTGTTTCTGACCTTGAGATCCTGTTCAATCTCCCTGACGCGGCTGTAGTTCCTTACAAGTAGAATAAACTGATGGGTCGAGAAAAGTTACAATTTGCTTCTTTTTACCATTTTAGCTGTTGTTGTTTGTATTCATTAGTGTCAAAAGAAAGGATAGGATGATTTTCCTGACCTTGAGATCCTGCTCAATCTCCCTGACGCGGCTGTAGTTCCTTACAAGTAGAATAAACTGATGGGTCGAGAAAAGTTACAATTTGCTTCTTTTTACCATTTTAGCTGTTGTTGTTGTTTGTATTCATTAGTGTCAAAACAAAGAATAAGATATTTTTCCTGACCTTGAGATCCTGCTCGATCTCCCTGACGCGGCTGTAGTTCCCGCGGTCCGCCTCCACCTGTTCGTTCCTCTTCTCCGCCTTGCGCAGGCGCAGCTGCAAGATGCGGCAGTTCCTGGAAGTTTGTTCGAGTTCCCGCTGCAGCTGCCGGAACTGCTCGAACTCCTCTTCCCGGAACGAGTCCTGTGAAATAAACATAAATTATGTTAATGAGGACCCAAACACCTCTTCCCGGAATGAGTCCTGTCAATGCAACATAAATTATGTTAATGAGGACCCGAACTGCTTTTCCCGGAATGAGTCCTGTCAATGCAACATAAATTATGTTAATGAGGACCCGAACTGCTTTTCCCGGAATGAGTCCTGTCAATGCAACATAAATTATGTTAATGAGGACCCGAACTGCTTTTCCCGGAATGAGTCCTGTCAATGCAACATAAATTATGTTAATGAGGAACCAAACTCATCTTCCCGGAACGATCCCTGTTGATGTAACATAATTGGGTTTTGTAAACGTAACATAAATTATGTTAATGAGGAATCAGTGGTTCCTGGAAGTTTGTTCGAGCTCCCGCTGCAGCTGCCGGAACTGTTCGAACTCCTCTTCCCGGAAAGAGCCTTGTTGGTGGCATGAATTATGCTAATGAAGAATCAGCAGTTCATTAAAGTGTGTTACTGTGTGGTCAAGATGGAATTACCTTAATTATGATGAATCAGTCCAATGAAATCTAAATCTCTCTCTTGGCAATGGGAAATGTTATTGTGCTAAGAAGGATTCTACGATTCTTGGAATTGATTGTTTTCTGGCTTTACTCAAAACCAACTTGCCGGATCAGGTCATGCCATTGGTCTTTAAGTAAGACATGATGTTTTCCAAATCGTTCCAAAGTGATGTAAGTTCAGATATTGATTCCGAGAGACAAAATTAGACATTTCCGTAATCATTCACTCACTATTAATTATTAATGACGATGACTAAGCTGATTAGGTATCAGATATGCTTGTACCTTTTTACTGCATTCACTAATTCTACCACAGTTATCACAGTTTAACCGAAGAAATATAAAGATTTCAGGTTGTATGTAAAGATTTAATGATACAGAATAAATTAGAAAATGGATATTTATGGAAGAAATTGTAACACATTAAAGACATTTCTAGAGTAAAAATATGATATACAATAAACATCTCACCTTTGATTCATTTAATACTTCGGAACTTAGGCAATATCTGCTTGAGAATTCAAAAACTTTTTTGTTTTCTTGTTTTTTTTTAAACAGTTATTGCTGATTAGCCAAAGGAAAGTTCAAATATCATCAAAAAATCTTCAATCACATTGAATGGCACAGAAATACACAAAGAATATATCTTTAAATCTTGTAATGCTTAGTGCAGGCAATATCTGCTTAGAAATTCTATAACTGAAATGTGATCTCATCACTAGAAGCAGACGTTACATCATGTAGATTAAGATCCACGAGAAATCTTTAGAGAGATGACATCGTCTGCATGCTTTTAGCTTAAGTACTTCTGCGGGCAGAGATCACATGATCATGATGGAGCAGCTCGGTAATTCCTCTTAGCTGCTGAAGGGTGAAGGGTCACGGCACGCAAAATCGATATATGTCGTAAAATCAGGATATTTACGACATACGGCAGTAACCCCGGGGGTGTAAGCAAACAGAAGCATCTGTGCCGTCGATCCGACGTTTGGCATAACAAACCATTATTCCAAAGATATTGGTTCGAAGAACAGTGTCAACATTTCAGACTCTGTTGAGAATAAATCTCTGTTTAGAATAATTCTTATGATAATAATTGCATAGTAAAACCATGCAAATATCGAGGTGTAGTTGTTTTTTTGTTCCATTTGTTTGAACAACGTTTTGTCATTTGTATTAGACGAAGATTACCCTTCCTGTTGCTTGAAACAGCATGATGTATTGCTAATGTATAATGAATGAGTATTTGTTTAACAATCGCGAATCAAATCAGACTAGGAAATTCATAGGGAAGTCACGAAATCAAATCTGTGTTGCTTTAGAAATAGTTACAGCTGCTTGAGTTCAAGCACGTCTCCTGCATGGTGTAGGAGGAAATGACTTCCCACGAGGGAATTACAGCGTTCCCAGTTTCTGTCTAACTCAGACGCCAATCATTCATGTCTGGATGTCATAATCTCCAGCCATCACCCGTCCATTTCATTTGAATTAAGCAGCTCAAATCAACCTGATCTCTACGGACAGGACATTGATCAAGATGTCAAGAAGGCTGTTTTTAAAAACTGATCAATCTTAGTTTATAGTTGCTTGTATCATATTCAAACAAAAACAAGAAAGAGAAACAAAAATTGCATTTTCTCAACAACTAGGTATCTTGCCGTATAAATAGACAAAGACGCTAAAAAATACAATTTTCTTACAGTAATCATCAATAAATCAAGCATAATGTGAATACCTGAAGATGAAACGTCAGATATGCCTTTTCGTCTCGAGGGAATGCCTTTACAAAAGGGGGTTGCAGGTCCCCGTTTCTGTGTTACACAGACGCCAGTGATTCATGTCTGATGTTCCTAATCCCAAGTCGTTCCGAGTCCATTTCATTTGTCGAAAACGCTTCAATCAAACTAAGTTGCAAGGACAGGCAGAAGTGCAAGATATGTTTCTTACGTTATACATGTATTCAACATCTAAAGAAATACACTACTACGCAAATGATTAATCCACAATTTATTCTACAAACAAAAGGTAGATTTGTGCGCTTTCAAATTTCTTATAGCTAGCATACACCCTATGCACTGTAGAAGAAAAGACCTAGTTATGAGGGAATTGCATGTCCCATTTTCATCCTTACCAAGCCGCAAGATTCACGTTTACCATTTTAATCCATTTCATTTATCCCAAACGGCTTCAATCCAAACTAATCTACACTGACTAGCAGATGAGCAAGAGCTTGTAAAAGCTGTTCTCACTAACAGATCAATCATTTATTATCCTTACATCGTTTTCAAGACCTAAACACTTCACGAATAAGCAATATATCTATTCCACAAATATTTTACTAAAATATAAAATTTGTTCACTTCAAACTATCATGGAATTTACCTTATTCGCTGTTGAAGAAATGGCCTACCCATAAGGGAATTGCATGATATCATTTCATTCTAACGAAGCCGTCAGATTCAGAGCCCATTTCATTTATCCCGAACGGCTTCAATCAAACTAATCTACACGTACAGACAGCTGGTCGGGTCTGAATTTGGCCAGTAATGGACAATACCGTAATTATTCCATAGGGGATTTCACAGCACCGCTATTCTGTCGAAACGGTTTTCACCGAGTGTATTTCAAAGATATACCATGACTGGTACTCAATTTACAGATATTTGTCCCTCTTTATGATTCTGGCTAAATATATCATCAAAGATAAGCTACACATATGTATATACGAATAAATGTTCTCAAAATATTCGTTTGTTCTCATATTATCTTTAACATGTCTTTGTAATACTATTCCATAAACCATCGCTTGTACTTGATTTACGGATATATGTCCCTCTTTATGTTTGAATGTGTATATCATCAATCATAAGATATATCTCGTATGAGATGTAGTTATAGTGTCCGTTTGTCCAGATATCATCTTGAACATGTCTATGTAATACTATGTGCATCTGTTTGTCCAAATAATATCAATAGTCATTATTTTTCTAACGGTGTAATTTATCTAATCATTATTTCATATCGATTATGGTTATGTGATCAATGACGGCATTAAGCATAAATACAAGCTCAAAACGCAAAGAATTGATTGTCTTTAACGCATATTTTTATCTATATTTTGCTGTACAAATGTACATGACCCAATATCGTTGAACATTTCAAAACTTTTCTTGCTTGCAAGTAGATTAATAACACCATATTCAAAGCTTGCTTTTCATGAGCCAAAACTCATCCATGTTAATCTACGGTAATACTTATTATGGGTAGCAGGTGGCCTCTGGGCAGAATTTCTCCAGAGGGTGATGTGTATTTATGGGTGCTATTGTGCATATATAGGTTGAATATGTAAGCTGACCTCGTTTTACATAAAGACGGCAATTTACATGTGCATTTACTGTACGAGTTTTGCGTACACCTTCAAAATGGCTGACTGGCAGCTTATTTGAGATTTGATTTATTCTATAAGGTGGTTTGAAAAATGAACATTGCGTACTACATGACCAAATAAAAAGTTACCTGAATATGATAATCATATGAATGTATAATCTGTCAAAAATGTTTCACACAAAGACGGCAATTTACATGTGCATTTTACTGTACGAGTTTTGAGTACACCCTCAAAATGGCTGACTGGCAGCTTATTCAATATGTGTTTTATTCTATTGGGTTTTTTGAAAAATGAACATGTCATATTATATGGCAGAGTGAAAAGTCATTCGAATAGGGTATTCATATGAATGAATAAGCTGTCAAAATGTGCTAAATTCTGCCTAGATAATGCTAATTTTACTATGAAATGATTTAAAAGTCAACAACTCAATGCTTAGGCGCCAATCAAGATGTCTCCTATGTACCAGGATAATGACATAAATGAATACGCTGTCGAAATGTTATTGAGCTAGCTCAGCTTCTGCCCTGATTTTGCTGTACGGCTATTGTGTCTACCATCTGACTATATAGTAAGTGTCTTACTGAAGATTTGTATATGTTCTTCACTCTGTGATATGAGACGATTTCAAATCTAAAATGACATTGCTAAGGGGTAATCACGATTTCTCCTATGTAGGGTAATCACATTCATGAGTAAGCTGTCAATAATGTAATTGAGCTATATTCTGCTTCGTTGTTGTACCTTCATAGTAACTTTGAATACACAGTCCTGTGTGCATCATCACTACTGTCGTGCGCTAGTGCTGGTAAATCCTAGTTGAAAATACTAATACTACATATCATTCTTATCTTGCTCCTAGTCTTCCCACCGTCCTTGGTGCTGAATAACGTTTTCATCACAACCGTGCCATGGTCTGTAATTTACGTGGATTATGAGGCACACGGGAAATTCAAATGATGGTTTTGATTTATTCAATGCACTGTATTTTATCTTCTTTGTACATCACACAATTCAATATATGTGGTAAAAAGGGAGCCCAAAACTGGTTACGATCATGATAAATACGCACACTAATGTTGTTGAAAGGAAAATTGTTCGCGTTTTCGCGTCAGGATTTATACATAGTTGTATATACCACAAGGATATCAACAATTTATCTTTACAATGAATAAAAATGATCTTGCCAGTAGAAAAAGACGTTCAATAATGCCGCGCTTGTAATTTATACAGACGACCCACCTTTTGGACAAACGTTAAAATAACTAGAGCGAGAATTCCAGCAGCATTGATTCCACGGAGGTCAGACTGATTAGAATCTTGTAAAACCGTCGTCTGTCGAAGCATCTCCAGGATGAAGATTCCTCTTGTCAAAATGATAACATGACGCCAACGTTATTTATACTTCCACAATGATAAATCTACAAGATGACCATTGTTTTTAAACCAGATACAAAGATACGAGCTTGAGTATAACCGGAGTACAAGTTCCCGTAACATTGATATCCGGAAATGTAGACTTCTGAAACCTTGAAAAACCGTCAGATTTAGAAACGTCTCAGACGTAGACGTATCCCTTGTTACAAAGATACTTCGGCGTCAACATATTTGACACCGCTACATTTCAAATGCAACTCTACAAGACAACCGACGTTTCTAAAAAAACAAGGAGAAGAAAGATACGCGTTTGAATACTAACCAGCACGCAAATTCCCGTAACATTGATTTCCGGGAAGGTCAGACTAGGCGGGAACATAAAAACCCACAGTCTGGCTGCGCGCCTATAACACGGGGCATTTCTCCCGCCATAATGACGTTACAGATGAGGCAATCAGTCTCTTCAGGCAGAAAGGGCTGTAACTTACAGGAAGGGTAAAGATAAGGGTAGTTTTGCAGTTGTGTGGATATTGTGGATGGTGTATATTTGAGTGGGGTGGGACAAGTAGCAACTGTCACTCGACATTTTGCATGTGAAAAATAGCAGATTTTGGTCTTATGCTATCCTTTTTTTTCTATATTAGATCTTTACGAATGAGGTTATCAGTCTCTTCAAGCAGAAAGGGCTGTAACTTACAGTAAGAGTAAAGATAAGGGTAGTTTTGAAACTGTGTGGAGATTGTGGATGGTGTAGAGACAAGTGATTAATTCTATTTCTGATTACATGCTCTACTTAAAGATCTGATTCTGTGCGATTGTCAAGCTATTAAATAAATATTCCATCGAACCAGATAGTTAATCAGCAAAACGGCAGGACAGATGATGCACACAAGATTGTTGTGGAATTATTATTTGAGTAATAAGACAAAATCACGAGAGCAGTCAATACGCTGAAGCATACTGCCAAGATTTTAAATCTCTGTATTCATTTCCCTCCTTGTGAAACAAAGACAATAAGAAAACCTTGAAACTAATATGATAATACTGTACTTTTATTATGTAACTATGCTTGCAGCAGTGTCACATCGCAACATCAAAAACATCAGAAAGAAAAGTAGTAAAAGGAACCCAGGAGGAATTTAGCAGTAGATTCCCAACACAAATGGATTGTTGAGGAACCCAGTAAGCCGTCTATCAGCTGTTTATCCTACATGGCAGCCTTCCAACGTAACCTGGCAGGTTTCCAGCGTGGCGTGATCATTCAGAGGGAGTTGTTCTTTATCAGGTCCCCGATGATAGATCTATAGAACACGCGGCGATTTTGGAGCATGATCAGACTTAGTTCATACAAGTTGTAACATTTACAATATCGTAGATATACTACTGCCAAAGTTTTTAGGTATATAACTGCAAAATACTGTAGATATACTATTGACATCATTACAAGCTACGTTTGCAATAAAAGTTTAAGTTTACATGTATATAATTTATTGTTTTATTTTTGATAAGAACAAAAGTTACAAAATAATAGATTACGGATGATACCACATAGTAATATGACCTAAATTACAATCTTTGGCGTTAAACTCATACAAGAACGGCGACCACAAGTCATTATCAGGCTTCCCGCTACCAGCTTTAAAAGCTTGCCCAGCGCGGCTCAGTTTTAATGAGACTCCCTGATGACAAATCTCCCAAAGCTTACGGATTATTCCGAGGCGTAGCGAGGATTGCTCGCCTGTTACAGAGAGATAGTCCTGGTATTTGCTTACTTAGATATTTGCTTACATAGAGATAAATATTGCTGTCTTTTCTATCACCAGGAGAAAGTAGCTTAGATTTTCTTGTTGACTAGTAAACGGATTGAATTTTATGCAGATCAAAATGCACTACCTAGTAAGCAACATTCTGAAAACTAATGAAATGTATGTTTTCTTGCTCAAGCCATTGTAATCGTCCTTGCTATATTAGATATTATTTCATAGTAGTTTCTGCCATACAACGATAGGTGATTGAGTGATTCTATTTGATTCTACAGGTCACATGCATTGGCTAACGTTAAATTAATATGGCGCAAAATGTTTCATGTGCCTAGTGATAAGTCCCATTCTTATTACATAACATGTGATAAAAATGTCATTGTTAAAAAAGTACATACAGTAAAAGACAGAGAAATTTAGTTAGGCAGAGATGAATCTGTCCCACAAGATGATAAAAACATTTTATTATATCATATCATATTATGTTCTATTCTAATTTATTCTAGTATATCATATAATGATAAATTGTGTTATATTATATTCCATTATATCAATTTATACCTCCTGGGGTTCCTTAAAATCACGAGATCACCCACTAGTCGTGTGACTGACAACGTCATGATTGAACCCTGACCGTTGCTAGGCAACCCTGCCCTGATGATGTCATAAGTTGCGGCTGTTGACTTTCAATCAGCCCTGACGTTGACCTCTGTATCCCTAAGCCATAACCCCGCCCCTTCGGCGCATTCCCGGAACGCCTGGCATGCCGGCTATGTGTTCCAATCAACAAGTAAAGTGCGCGGGAGGCTAAGGCTGGTTTGTTTGAAGGTAGGAGTCCATCTACATGAAATACAATTAAATCAAATACAGGAACAAAACATATACAATGGTCAGACATACAGTAGATTAAAGAAATGAAATATGATGAGCTTAAAAGTGATATAGATATGATACCGTCAGAAACTCAGAGTTATCTATATATAACATTCCCTTGCATATGATGTTGACCCCTGTACCCCTAAACTCTAAGATACGTATGCTTCGAACTCTAGTACCATCTCGTTAATTGCAATGAAGATGCAAAGTAAGTTGTTGTGGCAAATATATAGCTATACAAATAGAACAGCGTTGAATTCAAAATGTACCCTATGCAACTCGCTACTTTAAGTACTTATGATTAAGATCCGCATGTTAATGATATAAAATCTACAGCTGGTACGTACAACCAGAATGGCGATGAAAACATCACGCAGGTTAGATCTGCATTTTGACTTATAATCTTTACTCGAATTTTTCAAGCTGGAACACTAATAGCATATCGTTAACTGCAACCAATGTGTGTCAAATGTTATCGCAAGTATATCTTTAAACAGCACAGTGTTGACACCACCGCGCGTGTTGTGACTGCAGTTGTATCCTATGCACTCTAGGAATGAGGATATCGATACCTCATTAAATACAATCAAGATTCTCATGTATGTGATATGAACGGCATGGCTAGTGCGTACGAATAGAAAACCTTTGAAAACATCGCGCAAGTAATTTGGATGTGTACAATATAGAATGTATTGTCCATAGCTGCGCGCTACAACTATTTGTTTGTTTGTTTTATTAAGATCTCCATAAGTGTGAAATTTTGCAAAGTAAGCAGGCAGCCTTGGTAGCTGGTTATATAGTACAATCAAGATCCGCATGCATATGTCTATACTACGGCTAGTGTGTACAATTAGGAAAACGCTGTACACATCACGTATTTTGGATCTATTCCTTAACCTATATCCTTTACTTGACTTAATAGTCCTGTGTGTGGATGCCCTCAGCTAGGATATCTACACCTTGTTACAAGCAAACAAGTCATATCTAAAGGACATGAACGAACGTGTACATCACGTATACAAGAAGAGTACTTTAGACATCGCACCCCCCCCCCCCCTCTGCGAACTTTGGCAGCCGTTCAGAGCCTGTTTTGTAAGACGGATCAGGTCATTACTGCGTTCTGCTGCGGTGGGGGATTTCGGGTAATATGAAGTTACGGTTCCAAGTCGTAAACAGTCCGGGTGGTATATTGAATTCAGCTGCAGTGTGAGTCATACATTCATCACAAGCAAACCTTGCTCCATACCAAAGCACAAGCACACAAATTTACAATTGTGCGTATATTCATGTGCATATGAGTTGCCTATTCATATTTGTTTGCTTTAGGTAGAGTTTGAGGGGAAGAAGTTGTTTTTCACTTTGACCTACCGTTGTACAGCCTGGATATCGAACCGAAAAAATCACTTTACGTTAATTTTAAAAGAAAAATAAGAAATTATTCGCAACTCATGCGGACTTGCATATACGGACAAGTGTCCGCACATCCCTTACTGTCAGCTCCTTCAAAAACAAACTCTGTACATCACTCGGCAACAAATACTCTGTAAATAATTGACTGACCTACCACAAGTATTAGATGACATGTTATGTTGTATAATCTGCTAATCTAGTATGTAATATAAACCTAAGTTTTGGCTTGACATTGTTAACGATTTATATATAGCTTAGTCTTGTGCATTTTTTTTTCCATATGTGCTTCAGTCTTGTGATGGTTTTTGTTAAATCTTGTTTCTTCGATGTAATTTTACTTTGTGTATTGTGTCCGCCGCTATGTGTGTGTTTGACGCATGCGCACTTTGTGAAAGTTTGTATTGAACTTTGAATATACTGTTCCCAGGGCTAACCCTTTGTAATAGCCTTCGGCTAGTTGGGTAGTCCTGGCTGTACTTTCCTACAGTCAAATAAAATAAAATCAAATCAAGTGTGAAGGGGGCTAAAAACAGAGATTGTGACCGAAAAGGCACGTATGGAACGGTGTTCAGCTATCACCTCTTAGCACCTTGAAGTACGAATATTGTGGGGCCTTTTTTCATAGAATTTGTTTGGATTGCAACAACACAGTACAACATACACATGGAGCATCTTGACATAACTTGCACCAACATTACACAAAAACAAATGCGATACTGTAAATGCAAAGTTCGCGTGGTTTTTATTTAGCGCTAAGGGGAAAATTGAGTGTTCGCGGTAGTTTTAAGTTCGCGGCAGTGCTATACATACTGTAATAGTATTGGAAAAAATATTCGCGGTGGCTTTAGGTTCGCGGTGAAAAGTTGCCGCGAAAACCGCGAACATTAAACCACTGCGAACATTTCTGTATTTACAGTATCTCTTATAAATTCATTGTAATGTTCGGAGCTACAGAATTGATGTTAGCTCTTCCATGAATAAAATCCAAAGTAACGTCTGTAGTTATGTCTGTAGTGACGCATTCTGTAATACGATCAGACGTACAGGACATGGACGTGGAATAATTTATGACAATACGTCACTTCCGCTAGTTAGACGCGCTTTATCGTATCATACCAGCGCGCCTCGAGCTCATAGGAAATAGATGTTTCATTTGTCGCGTTCGTTATCGCCTTTTTTATTCCATGTTATTTTGTTGTGGAAAACAAACTACTCTATATACTATAACATATGAAGGCTTCGTTGTGCATGGTAGTTTTGTGAGTTCCAATATACGTCTTTGAAATTTTCTTTCCTCGCATTTTGTTCATACGATGTTTGGACATACATGTAGGGGGTTAATACTTTTTCATCTACCACTATGTGACAGCAGACATCTTTGCAAAGTAAATATTTTCTTACAATTTATGGTAAAAATGTTTATATTCCCATCTCTTCGCAGAAATCCCGCCTCTGCAGATGTTGCGGGAATTGAACCCACCCCGGGGTGACAATTCAGGCGGCCTGCTAATGAGGGTACCATCCCAGCGGTGACGTCATGCGTGACGTATCGCGGCAATGAAACGCCGCTTGTCACGCCAGGCCCGGATAGACAGGGCAGCGTTATGAGCCGTATAATGTACTCTACAAGCAGAGGTCGGTGGGGAAGATTGTGAGTGACCTTTTTATAATATGCTCCGTTTTTTGGAGAGCAAATGATAAAAAGGTCACAATCTTCCCCACCAACCTCTGTTTGGAAAGTATACAATATATGAATGAAGGAATGAATGAACTTTATTGCTCAACAATCGCACATGGTAGGCTTCCCTGGCTGAATTCACACCTACACGGCAAACGAAGTTTGATAAGGCAACGATTAACTGTCAATAGCCTTGGGCCTCCGACATATGGCAGAGGTTGGTGGGGAGAGCGGACAAAAAAACGGAGCATATGATAAAAAGGTCACAATCTTCCCCACCAAACTCTGCTTGGAGAATACGTATAGCGGTCAATAAAAAACTAGCCATATAAAAAACTAGCCATGCAAATGCTATAGTTTCCAGCAGAGTCCAGGGTTTCCATTGTGACTCGGGCTGTCACTTTTCTTGCACATTATTCATTGACCTTGTGTGGCTACAGTAGCTCCGTAAATTTGATTTCTACAGTGGCTTACTAGGTTTTAAGGTATTTGTGTTACTAGACTTCTGACAATAAAATCCTGCTATCAACGTACATACAAACGTACCTTCGTAACATATATGGTTTGCTCAATACCAAACCAAAAAAAAGCTGACGTCGTTTACTTTAATGTGTGTATTTCATAACAACGATAAAGAGCTTATTTTCATGTTACGCGTGTGTAGGTCATGCTATGTGCTTAATTATGCATCTATAAAGGTAATGAAAAAGTCATGAATATAAAATCACCCGTTTCATGAGCCAAACACTAAATCATCATGATACATTAACACTACATATCCCTCAGAATTGGGAAGTCACTCTATTCTATGCTCTTTACCACGCAGCAACGATTAAAATAATACTGATCTCTCGGACCACATTACAATGACCTTCTGAAACAGCACAGACACCTACGTTAACAATTTTTTACATTCGCAAGTGAACCAAATCGCTATCATTGTGGTGAGGCGAAACAAAGAGGTCAATATTCGTGCCCCCCTCCCTCTTTTCAATGACCGTGACACCATCTGTTTTAAGCCCTGCGCATCTGTTCATGTTTGGGAATTTTCCTTCACATACTAGCCCGCGGGTAGCACAGATACTAACCTTTTTTTTTGATATCTACACTGGGCTATTGGATGTTAATCCCCTTATGCTATTCTGATTGTACCGAAAATTTGAGACATTGTTTGATAGCGTTCAGTATCTCACATAACGTTATATTAGATAATAGGGATTGGAGAACTGGATAAGAAAACAAACAAATCAACAAAATTGTAAATTTTAAATGCCTTTCTGGATCTCCAAATGTTTTGAATATTTTCCTGTGCATATTTGCCCGTTGGGTAACATCGTTAGTAATGTTTATTTTAGCACTATGGATGTTATCAGTTGTACTGAAGGGTTACAAGGATATATGTGTTATTCCGTCTGTGCCAAATATGTGTGAGAGGGCATTTGGTAATGATGGGAATATCACTTCTATCAGATACGGGGCAATAGAATGTAAGAAGAATAACAGATGGTTTGAAAACCGTCAAACTAAAACATCATGTTAGACATACTATTCCATTATATCATGGGTCGAGTAATGGTGTTAGATAAGTACACTTGGTATAAATAGTTCGTAGTTGTTGATAATCCATACTGTTTGCCATACATTGTACCTGGTAAAATTGTTATGCAATAAACTTTGACTTGACTTGACTACATGTATGTATCGTTTTTTTTATTTTATTAAACGTATTGATAAAAAAGGAAAAGGCATATACATCGTTCTTTGCCCCTTTCATTCAGTCCTCCACGCGCCAATTGACACATGTGATAATGCCCCCCTCCCCACGTGCACCTGTCCCAGAATCAGACTGAAGTAAAGGGGCTGATGCACGTGTGTGCGCATTAAGGACATATAAGTACCATACTGTTTTTTGTTCCAAAAGAACATAGGTTGCTTATAAGTATTTTTGTACACTGATTGATATTTTCATTTCAGTGACTAATAATAGCATGATTATTTTAAACTAAAAGGTTTTGCATGCGCTTTTATGTAAACTGATTTCGGGAATACAGTTCTGCACGCGGAATAGTCCAGATGTTGTTAGTCTTATTCGATAGTTAACAGTTTTATTTGATAGTTAATTGTCTTCTTTGTTGTCAAATTTGACAAACCATTTTTAAAACACACATAACAGCTGGTGGCAATACGAAAGTTCACAAACACAGACATTTTCAGTGACCCAATTCCTTTGTGTATACATTATATAGACCTGTCTCTGGGGACATGTGAATACAATCTATGTGTGCGTGGCTATGGATGTGATGGTCATGCTATAAGTAGTTTACTTCCTTCAGCTGTAACACTGCCCCAAAATAGTATAGTGTTGTCACATGTAAGGTATTTGTTGTTAACGTATTGATACAGTGTTTATACATATAGATATGTATGTAAGGAAAATGTCATTTGAATAAAAATCGTGCCTCAAGGAGGGAAAAGAATCTTCTTACCTGCATTTCTTCAAGTTCTAGCTTAAGTTCTTTAATTTCCGCCTTGAGGCGGGAGTTTTCCTCGGCGACGTCGTCGCCGACCTTGACGTTCCGGTCTTCGGGAGAGTTCGGGGATCTCCGGTCTCCCTCGGGGGAGGTGCTCGTGCCTCCTCGGTCGGAGTCGGGGCTTCTGAGGTAGTTGTTTAGCTTCTCGTCCGAACCCCGTGTCCCCCGGCTGGCTTGTGCTCGGGCCTTTGCGCGGTATCTCTCGGTGAGGTAGATCCCGTCCCCCGCCTGCTTCCCGTCCGGCTTGGCTTTGACTGACCCACCGGAATGCCAGGCGTGTTGCTTACCGCCCGAACTCCAAATCCCAACAGTGGTGCCTTTGCCAGCAGAGTCCGTATTTAACGTCCTGGCACCGGTTTCTTTTCTATAAACAGCGGGGCTTTTAGTCAGAGAGGAGCGAGTGTAAGTGTTGGCTAGTCCCAACCCTCCGCCTCGCTCAAAGTTCCCGCGAACGGCGGAGGGTTTGCCAATATGGCTTCCTTTGGATAATTTTTTTGTGACGTCACCCGGTTTCACCATCACTTCGTCCGCCGTGCGAAGCTTCTTCCTGTGGCTCGAGGCCGAGTTCTGCCGCCAGGGTTTTGAGCTGTGCGCGCCTGACCGCGGCTTAACCCGCGGGGGCGGGGCGCCAGCCTCCTTCCCCATGCGTTTGTCTATCCGCTCGGTACTCCCGTTCTCCTCGGCCGAGCTCGTCTCCAAGTCCGTGCTGGCCTGGTCCTCCTCCGGGTCGCCGACGCTGGATCCCTCGGGGGAGAGCAGCATCGCTCCCGAAGGGTCGCACTCCGCGCTACGGTTCTCCATAAAAGGCGGCAGCTGGCTCGGATTCTGCTCCGCTATCTCAGCAGCCGTCCCACCCTCGGGACTTCCCGCTAATTCCAACGGCATGAGGTTTCCTCCCCCGTCCACATCATCGCTGCCCAATCCGTGGTCCTCGCGTGTACGGAAGCAGACCCTGCACCTGTCCTTCCGCCACGGCTGCGGGTCGTACCGCCCACAAGCCGCCCGCCTGTCGCTACTGTCCCCCATTGTCCTCCCGACAACAGCACACAACACCGCGGCAGATGTTACCTGGTGGAGATCTCCGCCGCCATTGTAGCGCCGCGTCACGCACAATGGCCCGGCCCAGACAACCCGTGACGTCATCCGCGCGAAATCATTACCCATTCACGGGGGAGTCACACGGCCGAGCCCGGCTATACACGTTTTACATCAACGGCAAGTTCATAATGTATTGTAACGTATAGTGCATTGGGATCTGGTCTTATAGGGATTCAGTTTATAAATGTACAGTTGGGGTGGGTACAGGAACAGAGAATTCCGATGTCCAGGTCCATTCACACCCATGTGCATACCCGCCTTCTCGTTTTTACATCAGCGTCAAGTACAGGATATATTGCAACGTATTTCATATAGGAACACAGTACTGGCCCCTAATATGTAACATGGCATTCACTGCACATGTATAGTAACCATGAAAATATTCCTTCGAAAGTGTACGGAAAATTATCAATTCATGAGGGGGGGCGCCACACGTAATGCAAAATGAACTGGAAGCCGTGGTCGACAATGCGCCCGTGCGATTAGCATCCTTACCACGTCCATGCACAGGCCACGCGCTGGCAAAACGCATTGCCGTTTCCAGGGCGTAGAGCAGTGGTGGATGGGGTCACGAATCTCAATCATGTTCCGGCTGAATCGAGATGACACCATCCTTATTGACATGCTACAAGGCACAATGGGGCATGGTTTATTATTACGGTGTTAAAAGAAGTAAAGCAGTCATCCTCTACTGAGGCAAAGCATTATGCCTTTTCAAATAGTAATGAAATAATGCGTGCTATGTAGTGGCTCGCGTCCCCTACTCTTCTCGATAAGTGTGTTGGGTTCTTTTAAGTGCAAATGTTTGACGCTGGAGGCTCCCTCTTACACGGGACCGGTGACTTCAATGCCCCTTTCCCGGGAAATTTAGTGTAAACTGCACTAATGGTTCTCCTTAAAGATTTGTACGGTAATAATCTCTTATTTTCATCTTCTCTTGAAGGACAGCTTATTTACGTCCCGGCCGATTCCCGGTGTTCTTTATCCTGATTTGCGTGCTACTGGAGAGGGACTGGGTTGTTGTCTTGGGAGGTGACGTAATGCCGGAGGCCTCGCGTTTCAAGAGAGCAAAGGAAACACCTTCATCATGATAAAGAACCCACCACACTTCTCTATAAAATAGGTGTTCTTCCTGTTGCGACAGGGTAATACCTGATACCCAGTCTGCACACGCAGCTTGTACCCAATCAATTTAAGATACAAACGTATTTATGTACATATGCACGTAGATATATTATAATGTGCATAAAGTGGCGTGTTAAGCATTAAGTCATCTGTCTGTATATGTAACATTGACAAACAAACACAATGAGATAAACCAACAAAGACACAAGCAATGCTGTGCATATGTGTGTTATAATCGTAGGTGCTAACACACGGTCTGTATAGTAGTCTATTTGCCAACACAATGAATCCGGAAATTTTGGAACCACCAAAGTTTTATGATAATTATCGATAGTATGGGTCCCCAGCACATAGAAACTTCCGGATGCCAAGTTGTAAATGTTAAGCAATATTTCTTAATGTACATAGTTAGCGTAAATCTAAAAGAGCCCGCGCCAACTTTCACATCGTATAACTGCCAAACGACATCCGCTAGGACTAACAAACTTGGTGCCTTTTCCTTAAATTTAGTTGGCAACAATTTCATGACACCGGTTTTAGTTTACCATGCATAAGACGTTATATTGATTACCTCTTGATAATAAAAGAACAAAGATCCAAAGCAGATGTTAAGGGAGCATACTGGAGTGCAATCGGTACACACCATCCCTAACTCACGAGCGCACCTTGCGGAATGTTCAAGAAATGCAGACCTGGACAATCACTGCGGCATTTTCTAACTTCATGTTTAAATCTCGCGCCACTTTTTTAAATGGGATGCATTACTGCGAGATTTCTCTATGATTCATCATTTTCGTATATCAATTTGATATAACGACCCCTTCTATCGGCTAAAACTGTTGTTCCTTTATGTAAGCGTGTATCTGATTGGTCACGGCGAGAGTACTTACCGGTTAAGAGGGCGAATCGTGATTGTTATCAAAGGGTGCTAGTGATAAAGGTATAAATAGTTCCCAGTATATCGGTGTTTGACAAGTAAAAATATCCAATGGATGGGTATAGACTGTTAAAGACTTCATTAAACAAGTAGACATTCAGTTTAAAAACGTGAAATTGATATTTTCTTAAACTAAAGTGCACTCTTAATCACGGCTGTTACACCAAACCACCCCTATATTGAAATGGTACGCTCCTGAGATGTCTCCACCTACGCAAGCATCTAGAATAAGCCCTGATGTTTACATCATACGGTCTCTTTTGACCTTTGTGTTCCGAGGAAGAAAGACAACTAACGTCCCAGGTGAGGGCTTAGTATTGAATCGACCGATCTCAAAATTGTTGCTAATTTTTTTTTATATAAGGTTCTGAATGTGTAGTGCTTACTTTATTTTGTCAAGCTTATTGACGTTGTGGAACTTGTTGAATTTCTACCTCATTTCAATGATTTTGTTGCACTTGGAAGCACTGAATACCTAAAGATTGCAAATTTAAAATGTCCAGTATTGACTATCAGATAGTGGCCAATAAGTTCTTATTTTTGTCGCCAATTTTGGGAATGTAGTTAGCTAAAGTTAAGAACCAATGCAACGTTTCGGTAAGAAAAACTGCTGTTTTTTCTTAGCATGGGAATAATTATTTCTGACTAGAAAGCAAGAGAATTGCTCGAGCTCTCTGTTCTGGAGCGTTGAAACCGACAGTATCGGGAGTGCTAACAAGTCCTGTAACACTCCTAATGTTTTTATATCTTGGAATAAAGTTATTTTCTCTGGTTTTGGCCAAAAAAAGCCCTCCCATAGCGTTCTAAGTGTCCGATCCCGTGGCCATCACGAGTGTATTCTGACGTACCGTGGGAACAGTTGGACTCGTTACGCAGTTTGTTTCTTGGGGCGGGGCTGTTGTCGGACGGTGTTTTTCGTTGCATTTCTATACTAAAAACATACTTGACGAGTTGGTACTTCTTACATTTTTATAGGGTCATATATTTTTCCTTTCGTACACAGCAAGTACCAGTTATACATATATGTTTAGCCATTTTCCCGCCATCTTTCCCATGCCACAAGCCCGAGGCCCCTCCTGCCATTGCGCAATGTCTAGCTGAAGTAATGTTACTTTTTGTGTAACCACTCTGATCGTTTTCTGATCTTTTGGAAATTCCATTTTTTTTTTCTCTGAGGGATAGTTCAATCTCTCGTAGACATTTCTTTCTTTGTTTTATCCTTGTGTTACCTGCTTTGTGTAGCTTCCCCCAAAGTTAGAAAAAGCGTTGATCAGGTGTGGTAATTCTCCTACGAGGTCAGGACTAAAGAAAACAATACCACTTGGTGTCATTTCGAAGCTAGGGGATTGTACATGCAAAAGTTCCGATGTTACAATAATTGTAAATGTTACAAGCTTTCAGTTCGCCAAAATGCTACCAGGTGATCTATGAACAAAGACTTGTTACATTTACCTTGTTTGACTGAATGTGTCGTTTTTACCTGCCATATTGGGACGCGGCGATTCCAGGTAGTGGGCGGGACCACTCTGTCATAAGGGGTACTGCTGGTATGTTTTTGGTCCAAGCAGTTCCAAGTGTATGTTTTTGACATGTGCAAATACCTGATAGACAGGTTTATACCGTTAGTGACGTACTAAAACATCTACATTCCTGTTTGTAATTTAAAAAAAAGAGTATTTTCAGTAGCAAAGTGCCACTCTAAAACAAAACGGTAACGCCCACCCATCCCTATATCTCAATGGTCCGCTCCTGAGTAGTACCTATTAGTACCCACGCATGCGCAGCTAGCATAACTCTTGTTACGCAAATCAGACGGTCTCTTTTGACCTTTGTGTTTCGAGGAAGAAAGACGTCAATTAACGTCCCAGGTAAGGACTTAGTATTGAATCGACCGATCTTTATATTGTTGCAAATCTTTTATCTAAAGTTCTGAATTTGTAGTGCTTACTTGATGTTGCCGTGTTCTGCAAGGTTATTGTCTTTTTGTCACTCGATGCACCTTTTTACCTCATTTCAATAATTTTCCTTGGTTTTAAAGCGCTGATTGCCTAGAGAAACCCAATTTCAAATGGACATGATTTACTTTGAGATATTTAGCACGTCTTTTTGTGTATGTTTGAAATCTATAGAAGGCAGTTTAGCTGTAGATAACAAATAATGGAGATGTTCGGTCAGTTCACCTGTTGCTCTGTTTCAGTATAGGGACCGATGTTTCTGAATAGGAAGCAAGCGGATTTCTCAACCGCTGTATGATAGCGATTAAACTAAGTAGTCGGGGATGGTAGCAAGTGGCATTCTTTAATCTGAACTATCTTGGTAGAACCTTATTTTTCTCTGGTTTGGCAAATAATTCCCCTCCCTTTTGATAAAAAACACCCGTGGCCATCACGAGTGCATTATGAAGTATCGTGGGAAGAGTTGGATTTGTGACGCAGTTTGCTTCTTGGGGCGGGGTCTGTGTCGGACGGTGTTTTTCGTTGCATTTCTTTGCTAAAAACATATATACTTGACGAATTGGTCCTTCTTACATTTTTATAGGGTCATATTTTCCTTTCCTACATAGCAAGTACCAGTTATACATATATGTTTAGCCATTTTCCCGCCATCTTTCCCATGCCACAAGCCCGAGGCCCCTCCTGCCATTGCGCAATGTCTAGCTGAGGTAGCGTTATGTTTTGTGTAACCACTCTGATCGTTTTCTGATCTTTTGGAAATTCAATTCTTTTTTTTTTTCTCTGAGGGATAGTTCAATCTCTCGTAGACATTTCTTTCTTTGTTTTATCCTTGTGATACCTGCTTTGTGTAGCTTCCCCCAAAGTGAGGAAAAGCGTTGATCGGGTATGGCTGCTTTTCTGCGAGGTCAGGACTAAAAAAACAATGCCACTTGCCGTCAGTAGCGGATTCCACATGAAAAATCACCGATGTTGCAGGGCATAAAGATGTTACGAGCTCTTTGTTCGCCAGAATGCTATCAGCATAATTTAACAAACCACGACTTGTTACGTACATCCACCGTGTTTGACTAAATTTAGCATTTTTACCTGCCATATTGAAAGGGCGAATCCAGATTGTGGGCGGGACCACTCTGTCATAAGGGGTACTGCTGGCTTGTTAAAGGTCCGAGTTGTTCCAAGTGTAGGTCTTTGGCAGCTGCAAATATCTAATGGGTGGATATGGATTTTTAATGGCATACTAGAACATCTAAACGTCCAGTTTGTAAATTAAAGAAAAAGGAAATTTCTGCAACAAAGTGCACTCTAAAACAACCTAGTAACGCCAAACCACCCCTATTTCGAAATGGCCCACTCCTAAGAGGTTTCCTCCAACCTACGCATGCGCAGCTAGAATAACTCTTGTTACGCAAATCAGACGATCTCTTTTGACCTTTGTGTTTCGAGGAAGAAAGACGTCAATTAACGTCCCAGGTAAGGACTTAGTATTGAATCGACCGATCTTTAATATATATTGTTGCTAATTTTTTATCTAAAGTTCTGAATTTGTAGTGCTTACTTGATGTTGCCGTGTTCTGCAAGGTTATCGTCTTTTTGTCACTCGATGCACCTTTTTACCTCATTTCAATAATTTTCCTTGGTTTTCAAGCGCTGATTGCCTAGAGAAACCCAATTTGAAATGTACATGATTTACTTTGAGATATTTAGCTCGTCTTTTTGTGTATGTTAGAAATCTATAGAAGGCAATTTAGCTGTAGATAACTAATGGTGGAAATGTTCGGTCAGTTCACCTGTTGCTCTATTTCAGTATAGGGACCGATGTTTCTGAATAGGAAGCAAGCGGATTTCTCAACCGCTGTATGATAGCGATTAAACCAAGTAGTCGGGGATGGTTACAAGTGACATTCTTTAATCTGAACTATCTTGGTAGAACCTTATTTCCTCTGTTTTGGCAAATAATTCCCCTCCCTTTTGATAAAAACGTTCTACGTGTCAGATCCCGTGGCCATCACGAGTGTATTCTGAAGTATCGTGGGAAGAGTTGGATTTGTGGCGCAGTTTGCTTCTTGGGGCGGGGTCTGTGTCGGACGGTGTTTTTCGTTGCATTTCTATACTAAAAACATACTTGACGAGTTGGTACTTCTTACATTTTTATAGGGACATATTTTTTCCTTTCGTACACAGCAAGTACCAGTTATACATATACGTTTAGCCATTTTCCCGCCATCTTTCCCTTGCCACAAGCCGGAGGCCCCTCCTGCCATTGGCATTGCGCAATGTCTAGCTGAAGTAATGTTACTTTTTGTGTAACCACCCTGATCGTTTTCTGATCTTTTGGAAATTCAATTTTTTTTTTCTCTGAGGGATAGCTCAATCTCTCGTAAACATTTCTTTCTTTTTTGATTCTTATGATACCTGCTTTGTATAGCTTCCCCCAAAGTGAGGAAAAGCGTTGATCAGGTCTGGTAATTCTCCAACGAGGTCAGGACTAAAGAAAACAATACCACTTGGTGTCATTTCGAACATAGGGGATTGTACATGCAAAAGTTCCGATGTTACAATAAATGTAAATGTTACAAGCTTTTAGTTCGCCAAAATGCTACCAGGTGATCTATGAACAACGACTTGTTACATTTACCTTGTTTGACTATATGTGTCGTTTTTACCTGCCATATTGGGACGCAGCGATTCCAGTTAGTGGGCGGGACCACTCGTAAGGGGTACTGCTGGTGTGTTTTAGGTCCGAGCAGTTCCAAGTTTATGTCTTTGACATGTGCAAATACCCGATAGACAGGTTTATACCGTAAGTTACGTACTAAAACATCTAAAATTCCTGTTTGTAATTAAAAAAAGGAGTATTTTCAGTAGCAAAGTGCCACTCTAAAACAAAACGGTAACGCCCATCCATCCCTATATCTCAATGGTCCGCTCCTGAGTAGTACCTATTAGTACCCACGCATGCGCAGCTAGAATAACTCTTGCTACGCAAATCAGACGGTCTCTTTTGACCTTTGTGTTTCGAGGGAGAAAGACGTCAATTAACGTCCCAGGTAAGGACTTAGTATTGAATCGACCGATCTTTATATTGTTGCTAATTTTTTATCTTAAGTTTTGAATTTGTAGTGCTTACTTGATTTTGCCGTGTTCTGCAAGGTTATTGTCTTTTTGTCACTCGATGCACCTTTTTACCTGAATTCAATGATTTTCCTTGGTTTTAAAGCGCTGATTGCATAGAGAAACCCAATTTGAAATGTACATGATTTACTTTGAGATATTTAGCACGTCTTTTTGTGTATGTTTGAAATCTATAGAAGGCAATTTAGCTGTAGATAACTAATGGTGAAGATGTTCGGTCAGTTCACCTGTTGCTCTATTTCAGTATAGGGACCGATGTTTCTGAATAGGAAGCAAGCGGATTTCTCAACCGCTGTATGATAGCGATTGAACCAAGTAGTCGGGGATGGTTACAAGTGGCATTCTTTAATCTGAACAATCTTGGTAGAACCTTATTTTCTCTGGTTTGGCAAATAATTCCCCTCCCTTTTGATAAAAAACGTTGTACGTGTCAGATCCCGTGGCCATCACGAGTGTATTCTGAAGTATCGTGGGAAGAGTTGGATTTGTGACGCAGTTTGCTTCTTGGGGCGGGGTCTGTGTCGGACGGTGTTTTTCGTTGCAATTCTTTGCTAAAAACATATATACTTGACGAATTGGTCCTTCTTATATTTTTATAGGGTCATATTTTCCTTTCCTACATAGCAAGTACCAGTTATACATATTTGTTTAGCCATTTTCCCGCCATCTTTCCCTTGCCACAAGCCCGAGGCCCCTCCTGCCATTGCGCAATGTCTAGCTGAAGGAATGTTACTTTTTGTGTAACCACGATGATCGTTTTCTGATCTTTTTGAAATTCAATTCTTATTTTCTCTGAGGGCAAGTTCAATCTCTCGTCGACATTTCTTTCTTCGTTTTATCCTTGTGTTACCTGCTTTGTGTAGCTTCCCCCAAAGTGAGAAAAAGCGTTGATCGGGTATGGCTGTTTTTCTGCGAGGTCAGGACTAAGAAAACAATGCCACTTGCCGTCAGTAGCGGGTTCCACATGAAAAATTAACGATTTTGCAGGGCATAAATATGTTACGAGCTCTTTGTTCGCCAGAATGCTATCAGCATGATTTAACAAACCACGACTTGTTACGTACATCCACCGTGTTTGACTAAATTTAGCATTTTTACCTGCCATATTGAAAGGGCGAATCCAGATTGTGGGCGGGACCACTCTGTCATAAGGGGTACTGCTGGCTTGTTAAAGGTCCGAGTTGTTCCAAGTGTATGTCTTTGGCAGCTGCAAATATTTAATGGGTGGATAGAGATTTTTAATGGCATACTAGAACACTCTAAACGTCCAGTTTGTAAATTAAAGAAAAAGGAAATTTCTGCAACAAAGTGCACTCTAAAACAAGCTAGTAACGCCCAACCACCCCTATTTCGAAATGGCCCACTCCTAAGAGGTTTCCTCTAACCTACGCATGCGCAGCTAGAATAACTCTTGTTACGCAAATCAGACGGTCTCTTTTGACCTTAGTGTTTCGAGGAAGAAAGACGTCAATTAACGTCCCAGGTAAGGACTTAGTATTGAATCGACCGATCTTTAATATATATTGTTGCTAATTCTTTATCTTAAGTTTTGAATTTGTAGTGCTTACTTGATGTTGCCGTGTTCTGCAAGGCTATTGTCTTTTTGTCACTCGATGCACCTTTTTACCTGATTTCAATAATTTTCCTTGGTTTTAAAGCGCTGATTGCCTAGAGAAACCCAATTTGAAATGTACATGATTTACTTTGAGATATTTAGCTCGTCTTTTTGTGTATGTTAGAAATCTATAGAAGACAATTTAGCTGTAGATAACTAATGGTGGAAATGTTCGGTCAGTTCACCTGTTGCTCTATTTCAGTATAGGGACCGATGTTTCTGAATAGGAAGCAAGCGGATTTCTCAACCGCTGTATGATAGCGATTAAACCAAGTAGTCGGGGATGGTTACAAGTGACATTCTTTAATCTGAACTATCTTGGTAGAACCTTATTTTCTCTGGTTTGGCAAATAATTCCCCTCCCTTTTGATAAAAAACGTTGTACGTGTCAGATCCCGTGGCCATCACGGGTGTATTCTGAAGTATCGTGGGAAGAGTTGGATTTGTGACGCAGTTTGCTTCTTGGGGCGGAGTCTGTGTCGGACGGTGTTTTTCGTTGCATTTCTTTGCTAAAAACATATATACTTGACGAATTGGTCCTTCTTACATTTTTATAGGGTCATATTTTCCTTCCCTACATAGCAAGTACCAGTTATACATATATGTTTAGCCATTTTCCCGCCATCTTTCCCATGCAACAAGCCGGAGGCCCCTCCTGCCATTGCGCAATGTCTAGCTGAAGTAATGTTACTTTTTGTGTAACCACTCTGATCGTTTTCTGATCTTTTTGAAATTCAATTCTTATTTTTCTCTGAGGGATAGTTCCATCTCTGGTAAACATTTCTTTCTTTGTTTGATTCTTGTGATACCTGCTTTCTGTAGCTTCCCCCAAAGTGAGGAAAAGCGTTGATCGGGTATGGTAATTCTCCAACGAGGTCAGGACTAAAGAAAACAATACCACTTGGTGTCATTTCGAAGCAAGGGGTTGTACATGCAAAAGTTCCGATGTTACAGTAAATGTAAATGTTACAAGCTTTTAGTTCGCCAAAATGCTACCGGGTGATTTTATGAAGTACGACTTGTTACATTTACCTTGTTTGACTAAATGTGTCGTTTTCACCTGCCATATTGGGACGCAGCGATTCCAGTTAGTGGGCGAGACAACGCTGTCATAAGGGGTACTGCTGGTGTGTTTTAGGTATGAGCAGTTCCAAGTGTATGTCTTTGACATGTGAAAATACCCGATAGACAGGTTTACACCGTTAGTGACGTACTAGAACATCTAAAATTCCTGCTTGTAATTAAAAAAAGAGTATTTTCAGTAGCAAAGTGCCACTCTAAAACAAAACGGTAACGCCCACCCATCCCTATATCTCAATGGTCCGCTCCTGAGTAATACCTATTAGTACCCACGCATGCGCATCTAGAATAACTCTTGTTACGCAAATCAGACGCTCTCTTTTGACCTTTGTGTTTCGAGGAAGAAAGACGTCAATTAACGTCCCAGGTAAGGACTTAGTATTGAATCGACCGATCTTTATATTGTTGCTATTTTTTTATCTTAAGTTCTGAATTTGTAGTGCTTACTTGATGTTGCCGTGTTCTGCAAGGTTATTGTCTTTTTGTCACTCGATGCACCTTTTTACCTCATTTCAATAATTTTCCTTCGTTTTAAAGCGCTGATTGCATAGAGAAACCCAATTTGAAATGTACATGATTTACTTTGAGATATTTAGCTCGTCTTTTTGTGTATGTTAGAAATCTATAGAAGGCAATTTAGCTGTAGATAACTAATGGTGGATATGTTCGGGCAGTTCACCTGTTGCTCTATTTCAGTATAGGGACCGATGTTTCTGAATAGGAATCAAGCGGATTTCTCAACCGCTGTATGATAGCGATTAAACCAAGTAGTCGGGGATGGTTACAAGTGACATTCTTTAATCTGAACTATCTTGGTAGAACCTTATTTTCTCTGGTTTGGCAAATAATTCCCCTCCCTTTTGATAAAAAACGTTGTACGTGTTAGATCCCGTGGCCATCACGAGTGTATTCTGAAGTATCGTGGGAAGAGTTGGATTTGTGACGCAGTTTGCTTCTTGGGGCGGGGTCTGTGTCGGACGGTGTTTTTCGTTGCATTTCTTTGCTAAAAACATATATACTTGACGAATTGGTCATTCTTATATTTTTATATGGTCATATTTTCCTTCCCTACATAGCAAGTACCAGTTGTACATATACGTTTAGCCATTTTCGCGCCATCTTTCCCATGCAACAAGCCCGAGGCCCCTCCTGCCATTGCGCAATGTCTAGCTGAAGTAATGTTACTTTTTGTGTAACCACCCTGATCGTTTTCTGATCTTTTGGAAATTCAATTCTTTTTTTTTTCTCTGATGGATAGTTCAATCTCTCGTAAACATTTCTTTCTTTGTTTGATTCTTATGATACCAGCTTTGTGTAGCTTCCCCCAAAGTGAGGAAAAGCGTTGATCGGGTATGGCTGCTTTTCTGCGAGGTCAGGACTAAAGAAAACAATATCACTTGGTGTCATTTCGAAGCTAGGGGATTGTACATGCAAAAGTTCCGATGTTACAATAAATGTAAATGTTACAAGCTTTTAGTTCGCCAAAATGCTACCAGGTGACTTTATGAAGTACGACTTGTTACATTTACCTTGTTTGACTAAATGTGTCGTTTTCACCTGCCATATTGGGACGCAGCGATTCCAGTTAGTGGGCGAGACAACGCTGTCATAAGGGGTACTGCTGGTGTGTTTTAGGTATGAGCAGTTCCAAGTGTATGTCTTTGACATGTGAAAATACCCGATAGACAGGTTTACACCGTTAGTGACGTACTAGAACATCTAAAATTCCTGCTTGTAATTAAAAAAAGAGTATTTTCAGTAGCAAAGTGCCACTCTAAAACAAAACGGTAACGCCCACCCATCCCTATATCTCAATGGTCCGCTCCTGAGTAATACCTATTAGTACCCACGCATGCGCATCTAGAATAACTCTTGTTACGCAAATCAGACGCTCTCTTTTGACCTTTGTGTTTCGAGGAAGAAAGACGTCAATTAACGTCCCAGGTAAGGACTTAGTATTGAATCGACCGATCTTTATATTGTTGCTATTTTTTTATCTTAAGTTCTGAATTTGTAGTGCTTACTTGATGTTGCCGTGTTCTGCAAGGTTATTGTCTTTTTGTCACTCGATGCACCTTTTTACCTCATTTCAATAATTTTCCTTCGTTTTAAAGCGCTGATTGCATAGAGAAACCCAATTTGAAATGTACATGATTTACTTTGAGATATTTAGCTCGTCTTTTTGTGTATGTTAGAAATCTATAGAAGGCAATTTAGCTGTAGATAACTAATGGTGGATATGTTCGGGCAGTTCACCTGTTGCTCTATTTCAGTATAGGGACCGATGTTTCTGAATAGGAATCAAGCGGATTTCTCAACCGCTGTATGATAGCGATTAAACCAAGTAGTCGGGGATGGTTACAAGTGACATTCTTTAATCTGAACTATCTTGGTAGAACCTTATTTTCTCTGGTTTGGCAAATAATTCCCCTCCCTTTTGATAAAAAACGTTGTACGTGTTAGATCCCGTGGCCATCACGAGTGTATTCTGAAGTATCGTGGGAAGAGTTGGATTTGTGACGCAGTTTGCTTCTTGGGGCGGGGTCTGTGTCGGACGGTGTTTTTCGTTGCATTTCTTTGCTAAAAACATATATACTTGACGAATTGGTCATTCTTATATTTTTATATGGTCATATTTTCCTTCCCTACATAGCAAGTACCAGTTGTACATATACGTTTAGCCATTTTCGCGCCATCTTTCCCATGCAACAAGCCCGAGGCCCCTCCTGCCATTGCGCAATGTCTAGCTGAAGTAATGTTACTTTTTGTGTAACCACCCTGATCGTTTTCTGATCTTTTGGAAATTCAATTCTTTTTTTTTTCTCTGATGGATAGTTCAATCTCTCGTAAACATTTCTTTCTTTGTTTGATTCTTATGATACCAGCTTTGTGTAGCTTCCCCCAAAGTGAGGAAAAGCGTTGATCGGGTATGGCTGCTTTTCTGCGAGGTCAGGACTAAAGAAAACAATATCACTTGGTGTCATTTCGAAGCTAGGGGATTGTACATGCAAAAGTTCCGATGTTACAATAAATGTAAATGTTACAAGCTTTTAGTTCGCCAAAATGCTACCAGGTGACTTTATGAAGTACGACTTGTTACATTTACCTTGTTTGACTAAATGTGTCGTTTTCACCTGCCATATTGGGACGCAGCGATTCCAGTTAGTGGGCGAGACAACGCTGGCATAAGGGGTACTGCTGGTGTGTTTTAGGTCCGAGCAGTTCCAAGTGTCTGTTTTTGACATGTGCAAATACCTGATAGACAGGTTTATACCGTTAGTGACGTACTAAAACATCTAAATTCCTGTTTGTAATTAAAAAAAGGAGTAATTTCAGTAGCAAAGTGCCACTCTAAAACAAAACGGTAACGCCCACCCATCCCTATATCTCAATGGTCCGCTCCTGAGTAGTACCTATTAGTACCCACGCATGCGCAGCTAGAATAACTCTTGTTACGCAAATCAGACGCTCTCTTTTGACCTTTGTGTTTCGAGGAAGAAAGACGTCAATTAACGTACCAGGTAAGGACTTACTATTGAATCGACCGATCTTTATATTGTTGCTAATCTTTTATCTAAAGTTCTGAATTTGTAGTGCTTACTTGATGTTGCCGTGTTCTGCAAGGTTATTGTCTTTTTGTCACTCGATGCACCTTTTTACCTCATTTCAATAATTTTCCTTGGTTTTAAAGCGCTGATTGCCTAGAGAAACCGAATTTGAAATGTACATGATTTACTTTGAGATATTTAGCTCGTCTTTTTGTGTATATTTGAAATCTATAGAAAGCAATTCAGCTGTAGATAACTAATGGTGGAAATGTTCGGTCAGTTCACCTGTTGCTCTATTTCAGTATAAAGACCGATGTTTCTGAATAGGAAGCAAGCGGATTTCTCAACCGCTGTATGATAGCGATTAAACCAAGCAGTCGGGGATGGTTAAAAGTGACATTCTTTAATCTGAACTATCCTGGTAGAACCTTATTTTCTCTGGTTTGGTAAATAATTCCCCTCCCTTTTGATAAAAACGTTGTACGTGTTAGATCCCGTGGCCATCACGAGTGTATTCTGAAGTATCGTGGGAAGAGTTGGATTTGTGACGCAGTTTGCTTCTTGGGGTGGGGTCTGTGTCGGACGGTGTTTTTCGTTGCATTTCTTTGCTAAAAACATATATACTTGACGAATTGGTCCTTCTTACATTTTTATAGGGTCATATTTTCCTTCCCTACATAGCAAGTACCAGTTATACATATATGTTTAGCCATTTTCCCGCCATCTTTCCCATGCCACAAGCCCGAGGCCCCTCCTGCCATTGCGCAATGTCTAGCTGAAGTAATGTTACTTTTTGTGTAACCACTCTGATCGTTTTCTGATCTTTTGGAAATTCCTTTTTTTTCCTGAGGGATAGTTCAATCTCTCGTAGACATTTCTTTCTTTGTTTTATGCTTGTGTTACCTGCTTTGTGTAGCTTCCCCCAAAGTGAGAAAAAGCGTTGATCGGGTATGGCTATTTTTCTGCGAGGTCAGGACTAAGAAAACAATGCCACTTGCCGTCAGTAGCGGATTCCACATGAAAAATTACCGATGTTGCAGGGCATAAATATGTTACGAGCTCTTTGTTTGCCAGAATGCTATCAGCATGATTTAACAAACCACGACTTGTTACGTACATCCACCGTGTTTGACTAAATTTAGCATTTTTACCTGCCATATTGAAAGGGCGAATCCAGATTGTGGGCGGGACCACTCTGTCATAAGGGGTACTGCTGGCTTGTTAAAGGTCCGAGTTGTTCCAAGTGTATGTCTTTGGCAGCTGCAAATATCTAATGGGTGGATATAGATTTTTAATGGCATACTAGAACATCTAAACGTCTAGTTTGTAAATCAAAGAAAAATGAAATTTCTGCAACAAAGTGCACTCTAAAACAACCTAGTAACGCCAAACCACCCCTATTTCGAAATGGCCCACTCCTAAGAGGTTTCCTCCAACCTACGCATGCGCAGCTAGAATAAGTCTTGTTGCGCAAATCAGACGGTCTCTTTTGACCTTTGTGTTTCGAGGAAGAAAGACGTCAATTAACGTCCCAGGTAAGGACTTAGTATTGAATCGACCGATCTTTAAATTGTTGCTAATGTTTTATCTAAAGTTCTGAATTTGTGGTGCTTACTTGATGTTGCCGTGTTCTGCAAGGTTATTGTCTTTTTGTCACTCGATGCACCTTTGTACCTCATTTCAATAATTTTCCTTGGTTTTAAAGCAATGATCGCTTCGAGAATTCCAATTTGAAATGTACAGGATATTCTATGAGATAGTTAGCATCTGTTTTCTGTATGTTAGCAATATATAGAAGGCAGTTTGGTTGAAGTTAACAAATGGTGCAAATGGTTGGTAAGTTCAAATGTTGGTTTATCTTATCTATAGGCACATTGTTTCCGAATAGGAAGCACGCAAATAGCTCGACCGCTCTATGGTAGCGATTACACCAAGTAGTTGGGGATTGTTACAAGTGACATTCTTTAATCGTTACTATCTCGGAATGAACTTATTTTCTCTGGTTTTGGTGAGAATTGTCCTTCCATTTGATTGAAAAAATGTTCTACGTGTTAGATCCCGTGGCCATCACGAGTGTATTCTGAAGTATCGTGGGAACAGTTGGACTCGTTACGCAGTTTGTTTCTTGGGCGGGGCCTTGTTTTTCGTTGCATTTCAGGAACTTGGATGTGTGGCGATTTGATACTTTGAGCAATTCATTCAAGGTTCTTTTTTCCTTTTCTACATAGCAATTTCCAGTTACCTTTACATTTTCCGATATTCCTGCCCTCTTTCGCATATGATGGCATGTCACAAGGATAAGCCTTACCAGGTTTACCGATATCCCTGCCCTATTTTAGCCTTCCTCGTGTCATTGCGCAATGTCTAATTGATACAATGTGACCTTCTTCGTTTGTTTCCTAACGGACGAAACTCAGGCATTTTGAATTTATACTTACCGCGGGAAATTCTCGGCCCTCGTAGACATTAATTTGCTGCTCTATGTAACTGCCCCCCTCCCCCACTGACAAAAAGCTTTGAGCGGGAACGGTAAGTTTCCTGTGCAGCCAGGACTAAGAAAAGAGTGCCACATGATAGCCTTCGTTGCAGTCCCTCCCACTAGCGGTTTTTCAACTTATCGGGTCCAGGTTCTTGGGGGGTGGGGCCGTATCTGCTTGAGGCCTCGTCTCTGCTACCGCTGTGATCCTGTGACCGCTGTCTAGCCACATGATGTCATTACAAAGTGTAACGCAAGAGATAGGTACCTAGGTTCTAAGGTGGACGTGAATGCTACTTTTTGAAGCTTTAGGTTTGCTAGAATTTAAATGTTAGTGTATTTGTCAACTTCGATTTGTTTGTTACACCGTCGCGTTTTACTAAATGTAAAATTTCCACACGGCCAAGTTAAGAGGGCGTATCGTGTTCGTGGGGAGAACCATACTTGTCATTAAAAAGCACTGCTAGTTTGTTGAAGGTGTAAGTAGGTCCATCTATAGGTGCACTTTGTGCACTGACGCGGGGTCTTGTGGAGTAACGGCAGGGTGTTCGGCCAGGAACCAAGCACTCCCGGGTTTGAATCCCCCTGACGCCACCGATGTTTTACCCTTTACACGGTTTTCCTTACTCCACCCAGGTGTAAAAATAGGTTATTGTTCTCTGTATGTGGCACTGTTAATATAAGTTATAAAAACCTTGAGTGCATTGCCACGTCGTCCTAGTCTGTAAAAAAATAAAACGGTGCTTTCCGAGTAACTGAATAGTTCCATCCCCTTCTAACAGGTTCAAATTTCGGATAAATGGATATGGACTGTTAAAGACTTTCTTAAAGAAGCAGACTTTCAGTTGGAAACTTGCAAAGAATATTTTCTCAAACATAAGTGCACTATAAGAATCACAGTAATGCCTAGGCATCCCTATGCCTGTTTCAAAATGGGCCGCTCATGAATGCTACGTGTCCACCTATATGTACAAAATAAACTCATATCTATTGTTCTTTTTTCTCTCATTTTTTTCCAGTTACATTCATTGAGAATCGTATCAGCCAAGTAAGACACATCAAACAAAATGAGGTAAGTCCATCTGTGATAAATTCCTGCCTGCCACTTTGGAACTCAGCATTAAATAATAGTCTTTATTGCATATTCCTACCCAGAAGGGCTACTACCACATGTGGTCTATAAGAACTAAAATGTTAAACATGAATTGAAAAAATGCTACATTCTAACATTGAAAAACAGACAAACTGTGGACTATTGCTAAACTAATGTTGATCACCCAGTAGTTTCTTCTCTCTTTTTGAAACATTTTGAAACATGACTACATACTTTGTCCATTCGTAATAAGAATAAGTGATTTACTTATTATAAGATTAGTACTCGTTAAAGGGGCCCAAAGCAATTTCAGAACGTTAAAAATAGGATTTTCAAATGAAATTTCCTTGTCCTTTCTATCCATAATAGGCCTGAATAAAAGACTAAACCATTGCATATTGAGCTTCATAGAGCAAATATGCGATGTCGGTTTGTGGTGAGGAAGCCGGGCGCTTTTTTGTGGTTACAATGTATTAAGTACTCCTTTTGCGGCTTGTTTTTGTGTTCTTTTTATTCGCCCAAATTATGACATCATGATAGAAATATGCTAATATGATCATTGACAAGTAAATGTCAATATCATACAGATTGCCATATTCGAAATATTTCCCGTTTTAACGCTCTTAAATTTCTTTGGGCTCCTTTAAAGCAAACACTGTCGTGAGGCCTTTGTCAGCTTTTGCTTTTCGTTAAGCGTTTTTAACGCTTAGGTCTGACTCGTTCTCATTAGCATATACAACATGCTTTCGCATAAGAGTCAAATTACGGGAACCCTTATTGCTTTTTTTTCATTTTCCCATCAAATGTGTTATGTTTTCCAAACAATACACCACCATATTAGTATAGGTTGGTGGCTTGGAAGAAATTTAAAGCCCCCTAAAATGCGACTGTCGGCTGAGAAGACATGAAAATTTAATAAACAGCCTGAAACGTAACAACAACCAGATGCAAGAGAGCATCAGACGCTATTTCTGTCAACAGGACACGGCAATGTGTTGAAATTCTTTTGATGTCATTTTTAGCGAGCATTAACAAACTTGAGGCATTTTTCATTTTAAAAAGATAGGATACGTGTCTTACAAAACTGAGCTGATTTTTTTTGCTAAAGATCAATCGCTATTTTTCACATTCAACTGAGAACAAGCCTTGTTTCACCGGTTCTGTCTGGTTTTGTTTGGTTTAGTGTGTCCCGCGCCCTTCTGCTGATCGCCCTGGTCGTGTGTGCTGTTGACTACGGTCAAGCATATCGCCGTCCACGTAAGTACACACAAGACCACAACCATCATTTGGTGTTTTTAAACCAAATATTTATCACGATATATATATATATATTAGTCTACGTGCGTCAGGGAAAAACAAGCCTCTACCAGGCCCAGTGGATGCCTGGGAAAATAGTAGAATAGAGTGAATAGTATGCTAAATGAGTGGGCTACGGAGGTAGCGTTTTTTTTTCTGTTCGTTTTTTTAAGAAGGGAAACACTGCCACTACCAAAAATCCACAGTTACTTGAAAAATAGCAGAAATTGTCAGTATAGAATGAATAAAGTTACATTGGAGTTAGTCGGCCATAGGGCTACAGCTTGCGACAAAAAACTGTACCATAGACCATATGAAACGCGAGACGTAAATTGTCAGGGGGTGTTTGATACAAAATTTCAGCTAGGTCACAATAGATATTAGCAGATATCTTTCAGATATAGTACAGGCATATTTTGAAAGGTAACACATGTTTTGTGAAACTAACACGTGTGTCAAAGACTGCACGAAAAGTGGATTCATAAATAGCTCTAAATGCCTGTTAGTCTGGAAAGCAACCACAAATCCGAGTAAGTTAAAGCAACGGCTACCATTAATGCCAGTACTGGTTTACGATCCTAAGGAACCACTGATGCCAAATAAGTTTGTTTTTAGTTGTCCAAGGTAATCACTGATGTCACGTAAGTTCATCACATTGGTTGCACAGTGCCAGTTACCAGTAATACCTGTTGTTATTGGCTGTCCAGTTACAACATGTCTTTTTTGGGTCTTAGTGAGTTCTTTGAAAGTACGTCACATGTAAGTCCTGGGGTCAGTCAATCTGAGTAGTAATTGTTTCTATTACCGAGAAATTTGGAATGTGGTGTCTAGAGGCGCAGTTAACACTGGTTGTAAAGACGGTGTGGTAAAATAACTATTAATTTGAAAGATACCTTTCCATGATGGGATAATAAATTCAGACTGATGCTTAATTTCTTTTTTATTTAAAGAGCAACTGGCTCCCAGTGCTTTCTAGTTTCAATTTCATTTGTTTTATCTTATCTATTGATATTAAGCTGAATCATTCAGTTTTAAACTAAGCGATGTGCAATGGAGTTGTTTGTTTTTAAGATCACCACAAATGGTGGTATAAGATAATGCCAACTTGGCAATATTGGGAATGAATTCTAACTAATGTTTAATTTTTCTTTTTTTCTAAAACGCCAGCACATGGCGGGGGTTCTTCCTCTTTCGGTAGGCATCACATTTTCTAGTATCAAGTTCATTTATATTATGTGATTCTTTGATATTACTTTGGTTCTTTATGTTCTAGGCTAAGCGATGTCCACTTGTCACTAGATTTTGTAGAGTCTCACAAAGTAAGCAGCTCTTCCCCCCCCCCCCAGTCTAGATAGAGTTTTATTCAGTAAGCTTAGTCTACGTGCGTCGGTGAAAACTACTTTAGACAAGAGTAATAACTTAACAAGCCCCACTCTCAGTGTCTTTTTGAAGAAGGGAAAAACTGTCACGACCAAAACTACTCATGTGCAGTTACTTAAAAAAGTAGTAGGAATTGGCAATAGAGATTAAAATTACTTTGGAGTTAGTCGGCCATAGGAATACAGCTTGCAGCACAACCTGTACCAGAGACTATATGACAAGTTCTGCCATATTTTGTTAGGGGGTGTTTGAAACAAAATTTCAGCTAGGTCACTATTGATGTGGACGATATAGTACAGATGAAGTACAGGCTTATTTTGAAAGGTTGCAAATGTTTTGTAAAACTAACATATGTGTGGCAACGACTGCACGAAACGTGGATTTACTAATAGCTCTAAATGCCTGTAAGACTGCCCCGGAAGCAACCACTGGCACGTTAAAGCAATGGCTACCATTAATGCCAGCTAAGTCCAGTCTTGGTTAACGATCCTCAAGAACCACGTATGCCATGTAGATTTGTTTTTATTTGTTCGGTAAGTTCAGTACATTGGTGGTTCAAAGTGACCAGTAACACCAGGTAAATTTGTTTTTAGTTGTACAAGGTTATCACTACTATCTAAAGTAACCAATGATAACGGCATTACCAGATGAATTTGTTATTGGTTGTCCAGTTACAACCTGCATATCCCGACAGTAATCTGTGACGCTTTTTTATATGTCTCTTTCCATCTTTCTACAGAGGAGAGTGATGAAGATAGTGCCGACCGTTCAATGCGCATAGAAAAGCTTGGTAAGATTTCATAAACAGTATTTTATACAGTTACAGCGTGCATATCGCGAAACAAATCTGCGGCGCTTTTTTACATGTCTCCTTCCATCTTTCTACAGGTACAGCTTGCAATAAAACTGGACCAGAGACTAAATGAAACGTTCTGACTTAGTTTGTCAGGGGGTGTTTAGATGTAGCAAACACTTTACAGATATAGGATGCATATTTCGAAAGGTTACAAATGTTTTGTAAAACTAGCTTAGTGTGTCAAAGACTGCACAAAAATGGCATGAACCAATATCTCAGAATGCCTGTTAGTCTGCCGAAAGCATCCAGTACGTTAAACGGCTACCATCAATGCCATCTAAGTCCGGTCTTGGTTTACGATCCTAAGGAACAACTGATGCCAGGAAAATTTGTTCTTAGTTGTCCAAGGTAATCACTAATGTCACGTGAGTTCAGAACATTGATGGTTGTTCACCAGTTATACCAGTTGTTATTGGTTGTCCAGTTATAACGTACATATCACGAAACAGATATGTGACGCTTTCTTATGTCTCTTTCCACCTTCCTACAGAAGACCCTTTTGCCGATTCTAAACTGGAGAGTGGAGAACGGAGGCCAGCAAGTCCTGAAAGTGGTAAGAATTCATAAACAGTATTTCATACAGTTACATAGTGTATACCGCGAAACTAATATGTGACGCTTTTTTGTACGATTATGTCTCTTACCATCTTTCTACAGCACCTATTGATCTAGAGGCTCAGGATGGAGCTAACTCCGTTTTAAAACCTCTTGTTAAGAACCTAAGTTACAACTACTTTGTCTATTATTTACATCATTTATGTTATCTGTTACTAATTTTTGGGTATTAAAATGACATGACATGTATTTTTGGGGTCTTAGTGAGTTCTTTGTAAGTAAGTCACATGGTGTCGGTTTGAACCCTCTTTCGATTTACTCTGGAACTGTAACTATTTTTGTGAAAATCTTCCAAGGAGAATAACTGATCAAAGGAATGACGGATTTCCATGTTATTTAGTATGCAGGTAGTTAAGACAAAGATGTACAAAATCAAGTGCAGATTATGCAAATTGAGACTTGTTATTGGCTGTCCAAAATAACCACTAATACCATGTTATTGTTATTGGTTGTCCAAAGCGTGTTCAATATGGTAGGAGTTTTAATTCATGATCGGACTATCTAACGTTATTTAGGACTGCTTTTCAGCGGCATATATAGAACTGTAGTTATATACCATCCATAATTCGTACCTTGTACAATTGTTGCGCAATATAGTTAGCAATATAGCCTTGTCATTTACAAAACAACACTCGTGCAAAAGTAAGACCAGTGTTGGTTGTCAAAAGCAACCGCTAAGACCAGGTAACTTTGTGTTGTTTTGGAGCAACTGCTACTGCACGAAATGGCCTCGGATCCTTAAGTATCCGGGTATGGGATACGGGGATCCCGAACCTCCGATCCGTAAAAATCTGGACTTTTGCGGAATTAACTTGCATGTACAAATGGTATACCACATAACGGTACCGCTTGCATATGCAGGTTAATGTAGGTAAGTGGTAGTTGTTTTTAAGTACATTTGTTTTTAATAGCCATTGTCCATGTCATGCTAGAAGTTAGTAGTAACGTTATTGTGTGCAGTATTTGATTTTGTGTCATACCTGGGCCGCAAAAACGTTCACTACTGGTGCTCCGTATTACACGGGGTTCTATAATATGTTTAGAATGCATTTCGAGTGTTCCGGTTGCGCCGCTGTCGAACATTGGAGCGCAAAAGAGGGTCCGTATGAAGTTTACAGACCCGCGGGTCCATACGAAGTTTACAGACCCACTTTTGCGGGTCCGTATGAAGATTACAGACCCGCAAATGGAGCCTTCTGATTGGTCGACGACATCTACCTATATGATAATGTTATTAAATATCTTCAGCTTGTAAAGTCAGTGCTGTAAATGTAATACTAGTACTCAAAGTAGGATTAATTCTGAAGGCTGTTAAATTATTTACAACACTGATAGCTTCATACCTATACAACCTAACTCATTAGAAGATTTCCAGTGCAACGCTCACCAGACTACCCTGGCTTTTATCACTGTGGGTGGGTAAACCTCACGTTTCTCGCAGTGAAATCTTACATGTCTCTTTTTATTTTCGTTCAGGAGTTTCTAGTGCTGTGAGTGGAGAAGCAGATAAACATGGTAAGCTTCACATTTGCTCCGTTCTATTTTATTGTCGGAGTATCTAATGTTATTTAATACTAATCTCCAACTTCTAAAATCAGTGCTGTAAATATAATACTAGTACTTATAGTAGGCTTAATGCTGAAAGCTGTTACGTTATTTACAACACTGATAGATTCATACATGTACAGCTCATTTGAAGATTTCCAGTGCAACTCTCACCAGACTTTTACCCACCCACAATGATAAAGACCAGGTAATGCTAGGGTCACATTTCCAAACCGGGGCCCGGCCGGGCAGTTTGCGGGAACGAAAAATATGATATAAAAGACAACAAAACACACAGCCATAAAAATATCAATCTTGAGCATAATTTGTGTATATTTCTTGGCATACATTTTAATTTTCCGTTTCCGCAAACAGCCCGGCCGGGTCCCGGTTTGGACAGCCCGGCCGGGTCCCGCTTTGGAAATGTGATCGTAGCATTACCTGGTCTTTTTCATTGTGGATGGGTAGATTCCACGTTTCTAGCAGTGAAATCTTACATGTCCCTTTTTATTTAGGTTCAGGACATATCATTCCACCAGGTAAGTGTCACATTTGCTACGTTCTGTTTTATTATCGGACTATGTAATGCTAGTTAAGACTGATCTCATTTAAACTCATAAAAACTTTGAAGACT
>NC_089739.1:0-2500 GCF_035083965.1 Branchiostoma lanceolatum | reverse complement strand
TAGGGTTAGGGTTAGGGTTAGGGTTAGGGTTAGGGTTAGGGTTAGGGTTAGGGTTAGGGTTAGGGTTAGGGTTAGGGTTAGGGTTAGGGTTAGGGTTAGGGTTAGGGTTAGGGTTAGGGTTAGGGTTAGGGTTAGGGTTAGGGTTAGGGTTAGGGTTAGGGTTAGGGTTAGGGTTAGGGTTAGGGTTAGGGTTAGGGTTAGGGTTAGGGTTAGGGTTAGGGTTAGGGTTAGGGTTAGGGTTAGGGTTAGGGTTAGGGTTAGGGTTAGGGTTAGGGTTAGGGTTAGGGTTAGGGTTAGGGTTAGGGTTAGGGTTAGGGTTAGGGTTAGGGTTAGGGTTAGGGTTAGGGTTAGGGTTAGGGTTAGGGTTAGGGTTAGGGTTAGGGTTAGGGTTAGGGTTAGGGTTAGGGTTAGGGTTAGGGTTAGGGTTAGGGTTAGGGTTAGGGTTAGGGTTAGGGTTAGGGTTAGGGTTAGGGTTAGGGTTAGGGTTAGGGTTAGGGTTAGGGTTAGGGTTAGGGTTAGGGTTAGGGTTAGGGTTAGGGTTAGGGTTAGGGTTAGGGTTAGGGTTAGGGTTAGGGTTAGGGTTAGGGTTAGGGTTAGGGTTAGGGTTAGGGTTAGGGTTAGGGTTAGGGTTAGGGTTAGGGTTAGGGTTAGGGTTAGGGTTAGGGTTAGGGTTAGGGTTAGGGTTAGGGTTAGGGTTAGGGTTAGGGTTAGGGTTAGGGTTAGGGTTAGGGTTAGGGTTAGGGTTAGGGTTAGGGTTAGGGTTAGGGTTAGGGTTAGGGTTAGGGTTAGGGTTAGGGTTAGGGTTAGGGTTAGGGTTAGGGTTAGGGTTAGGGTTAGGGTTAGGGTTAGGGTTAGGGTTAGGGTTAGGGTTAGGGTTAGGGTTAGGGTTAGGGTTAGGGTTAGGGTTAGGGTTAGGGTTAGGGTTAGGGTTAGGGTTAGGGTTAGGGTTAGGGTTAGGGTTAGGGTTAGGGTTAGGGTTAGGGTTAGGGTTAGGGTTAGGGTTAGGGTTAGGGTTAGGGTTAGGGTTAGGGTTAGGGTTAGGGTTAGGGTTAGGGTTAGGGTTAGGGTTAGGGTTAGGGTTAGGGTTAGGGTTAGGGTTAGGGTTAGGGTTAGGGTTAGGGTTAGGGTTAGGGTTAGGGTTAGGGTTAGGGTTAGGGTTAGGGTTAGGGTTAGGGTTAGGGTTAGGGTTAGGGTTAGGGTTAGGGTTAGGGTTAGGGTTAGGGTTAGGGTTAGGGTTAGGGTTAGGGTTAGGGTTAGGGTTAGGGTTAGGGTTAGGGTTAGGGTTAGGGTTAGGGTTAGGGTTAGGGTTAGGGTTAGGGTTAGGGTTAGGGTTAGGGTTAGGGTTAGGGTTAGGGTTAGGGTTAGGGTTAGGGTTAGGGTTAGGGTTAGGGTTAGGGTTAGGGTTAGGGTTAGGGTTAGGGTTAGGGTTAGGGTTAGGGTTAGGGTTAGGGTTAGGGTTAGGGTTAGGGTTAGGGTTAGGGTTAGGGTTAGGGTTAGGGTTAGGGTTAGGGTTAGGGTTAGGGTTAGGGTTAGGGTTAGGGTTAGGGTTAGGGTTAGGGTTAGGGTTAGGGTTAGGGTTAGGGTTAGGGTTAGGGTTAGGGTTAGGGTTAGGGTTAGGGTTAGGGTTAGGGTTAGGGTTAGGGTTAGGGTTAGGGTTAGGGTTAGGGTTAGGGTTAGGGTTAGGGTTAGGGTTAGGGTTAGGGTTAGGGTTAGGGTTAGGGTTAGGGTTAGGGTTAGGGTTAGGGTTAGGGTTAGGGTTAGGGTTAGGGTTAGGGTTAGGGTTAGGGTTAGGGTTAGGGTTAGGGTTAGGGTTAGGGTTAGGGTTAGGGTTAGGGTTAGGGTTAGGGTTAGGGTTAGGGTTAGGGTTAGGGTTAGGGTTAGGGTTAGGGTTAGGGTTAGGGTTAGGGTTAGGGTTAGGGTTAGGGTTAGGGTTAGGGTTAGGGTTAGGGTTAGGGTTAGGGTTAGGGTTAGGGTTAGGGTTAGGGTTAGGGTTAGGGTTAGGGTTAGGGTTAGGGTTAGGGTTAGGGTTAGGGTTAGGGTTAGGGTTAGGGTTAGGGTTAGGGTTAGGGTTAGGGTTAGGGTTAGGGTTAGGGTTAGGGTTAGGGTTAGGGTTAGGGTTAGGGTTAGGGTTAGGGTTAGGGTTAGGGTTAGGGTTAGGGTTAGGGTTAGGGTTAGGGTTAGGGTTAGGGTTAGGGTTAGGGTTAGGGTTAGGGTTAGGGTTAGGGTTAGGGTTAGGGTTAGGGTTAGGGTTAGGGTTAGGGTTAGGGTTAGGGTTAGGGTTAGGGTTAGGGTTAGGGTTAGGGTTAGGGTTAGGGTTAGGGTTAGGGTTAGGGTTAGGGTTAGGGTTAGGGTTAGGGTTAGGGGTTAGGGTTAGGGTTAGGGTTAGGGTTAGGGTTAGGGTTAGGGTTAGGGTTAGGGTTAGGGTTAGGGTTAGGGTTAGGGTTAGGGTAGGTTGGGTTAGGGTTAGGGTTAGGGTTAGGGTTAGGGATTAGGGTTAGGG